>NW_003852400.1:40531648-40583173 GCF_000181295.1 Otolemur garnettii | reverse complement strand
TGTAATGCCACGACACTCTACCCAGGGGGACAGCTTGAGGCTCTGTCTCAAAAAAAAAAAAAAAAAAAAAAAGTTTGTTTTACTTTTGTTGTGTAGAAGACATAGACCTTGAAATCACTCATACCTGAGTTTAAATCATGTCTTTTTCATCTGTAGACTTTATCACCTTGAACACATAACTTGACCTCCCTTGTCTTTTTTCTCATCTGTAAAGTGGGATAGGAAATGTCTCACCTCATGAGAGTTGACTGGGATACCCCCCAGGTGGAGCTGGTAGCACAGCGCTGTCCATGAGAAGGGCTGGTTATAGCCTTTCTGTTTCATCATGATCTCTCCCCACCCTTATCCAAGTCATTCCTTCTCTTGCTTTCTGCCTGGAGGTTTATATTTAAAACTTCCCACAATGGAATAGTAGTTTTTAAGAAGATAGTTTCTCTCCTACTCTCCTCTTTCCTTGGTAACAAAGCTTGTCAGTTTCAGTTGCCTATGAATTTCTGCGTTAGGAGGACTTCACAAGTGGACCTCAGCTGGGTACCTCTGAATTGTGCCTGTCCTAAATAATCCAGTGCATTCCAGGGTTCCTTGAAATTCCTCAAACACCAAGAGAATCAAGATTCTTTCTCTGTAAAGTTATCCATAATCTAATGTGTTATGGAAATTTTTATTTATACTGAGCTTAAATCTCATTCGTTTCCAGAAAGGTCTTATGTGATCATTATAGTCTTGATTGCTCCTTTGACAGTCAAATGCTCTCATAATGAAGAAAATTACTGTGCTTCTTTAATTCTTGTAATCTCTGATTCTGGTAATAAAATAGTCACCATTGTAAAAACTTCCAAAATTTCTACTATTATCAAATGGATATCAGAGTAGATGTCTGAGTGCTGACTTATAAAAATTAAATCCAATTTGGCAGTGACTGACTAGAGCAGCGAAGAGAATAGGCTGTGGAGTCAAACCCACAGGGGTTTGACTCCTGCTACCCACAGACTGTTTGAACGTGAGCATGTAACCTGGCCTCTGCAGGCCTCAGATGGCAGCGACCTCAGAGGGTTGGGGGAGCGAAGCAAGTTGATGCATGAGAGCACCTAACACCTTGTCTGGCATGTAACGTAACTTTTCTGTTATGACGTAGTCACTTATTTCTCCATATCACTAATTGTTGATGAATATATTTCCATGCTAACGATGAACCATCTAATAAATAACTTAAAAATTTATAGTAGACTCAGTAGGATTCTATCTTTGAGTATTTATTGAATATCCCCTGTGTAACAGACATTGTGCAGAACTTTAGTCAGGCTCTTTGGGGTTGTAGGGCGTGGCGATATGTTGGGGTTTATTTCACTCCAAAGTAAAGAATCCATGAAGAAATTTCCTCCATCGCACACATACACATGGCCCCTGCAAAACTACTCATTCATCACCCAGGGTGGTGTAAAGTGGCTCTCATCGTCCAGCAGCTTAGCAGGGGACCCAGCTACAGCGCTCACATTTATTTTCATTGCTTCTCCGTCTCGCCATCTTCCTTCTCACTGATTTCTTTCCCTTCTCCTCCTTTCTGTCTCATTGTGCTATTTCTCTGTTTAGTGCCATTCTGCCTGCAGTGACAGGATGCATGTGTCTGGCTTTCATACGGAGATCTAAGACCCACAGCACCACCCATTATTGAGGGTTTTGGGACCAAGGCATGTTCTGGGAGAAGCCAACTATAGGTTGTGGGATGAGCTCTAATGTATGGTGCACCCTAAGCATCAGCCACCAGAAGGTCACTGTATTGGGCACCTTCTGTGGTCCATCCAGGACACTCGGCAATGATAGAAAAATGAGTAAGATAACCTGTCCTGGAAGAGCTCCCAATATAGTGAGGCCTGTACCTAACATAGACTTAATTTTCTGATGTATCATTAATATTTAGCATGCCGAGAGAGTAGCTATCTGCCATGGAATGGTGGCGGGAAATTCATTACTAAAGGAATATGAGATGACCAAGAAAAGAAGAAAAATCATCTGCAAAGACAGATTTGAAATATCCTGGTATACTTAGGAAGCTTTTTGGTGCTGTGAGGAGAGGGCAGTGGTGGCATTTAAGGGGCTCCAGGAAGAGGGTCTGGTTTATGGAACTGATGTAAGATTATTAGATGCCGAACTAGGAAAAAAGATATTGGAGAAGAGAGACAGTACTGTCAGCAGTGGCTGACCCCATAGTAGGTTGAATAAAGGGAGGACTGAATGGTTTCCCTGAGAAGGGGCCATTGAAGCATGGCAGGTTTTAGCAGTTGAGTTGTTTAGGTCTAGAAAGAGTCTGGCACTAGATACCATGCTCAGGGGAGAAAGGGTCCTTCCCATTCTCCCTCAGTGACAAATTCATTCTGAATAATGTTTAGAAACCTCATGTTTCCTAAATGAACAGTAGAAAAAAATAAAGCTCCCTCTGTAACAATATTCAAATTTCTCAAGTTTATCTGGCTAAAATTTTGTTCAGTCTTCAAGGTAGTTTTTTAAAACACATTGTTTGTCTTGCTCAAATCCGTTATCTTTAAAAATCAGAAATATAAAACCTATTCTTTTAGTTAAAATAACAAGTGTGTTTCTAGGTAATAGATATGGTAAAACATACATGATAAACCAATATGAATTAGAGGTGGCTCACAGCTTTCACTGACTTTACAGCTGTGTAGATTAGCTTTGGTTTAAAAAAGTTTTTTCCGTTACAGCTGTGATATTCATTGAATGACAAGTACTGCCATACACACACACACAATCATCTGGTAAAAATAAAAACCATGGGGCGGCACCGGTGGCTCAATGAGTAGGGTGCTGACCCCATATACCGAGGGTGGTGGGTTCAAGCCCAGCCCCGGCCAAACTGCAACCAAAAAATAGCCGGATGTTGTGGCGGGCGCCTGTAGTCCCGGCTACTCCGGAGGCTGAGGCAGGAGAATCACCTAAGCCCAGGAGTTGGAGGTTGCTGTGAGCTATGATGTTACAGCACTCTACTGAGGGTTAATAAGTGAAACTCTGTCTCACACACACACACCCAAAATAATAATAAATAAAAACCATGGTTTCTTCCAGACAAGCGGAATCAGATTTATACTCTATTTTATATATACCATGAAGACATGGGGGGAAGAAAACCTGCCAATTAAGTTGCAACAACATCTGATTATAAGAGATGTTTAGATTTCAGATAACTAAGGTGAGAAAAAAATATACATTTTAGAATTAATGATATATAGAATTGTTACAAAGAAACTAAGAACACTTTGGTTTATTTATATTTGTAGGTTTATTTAGGGACAGTGAAAATTGTGATAGTGAGTAACATACAAATTGCACATTTAGTCTTAAAAAGAGTTAATTATGGCACAGCGCCCTAGCATAGTGGTTACAGCGCTGGCCACATATACCAAGGCTTGCGGGTTCGAACCCAGCTCAGACCAGCTAAACAGCAATGACAACTGCAACCAAAACATAGCCGGGAGTTGTGGCAGCTGCCTTGTAGTCCCAGCTACTTGGGAGACTGAGGCAAGAGAATCGCTTAAGTCCAAGAGTTGGATGTTGCTGTGAGCTATGACGCCCCAGCACTCTACTGAGGAGAACATAATAAGACTTTGTCTCCAAAAAAAAAAAAAAGTTAATTATATGAATAGTTGTTAAATTTTAAAACTAGGAAGGTCCTTGGGACTGCCAAAGATGTTAATAAATGACTGATCATTCTTTTAAAATGCGTTAATATCCATTATGAGCCAAACATGAGTGGGTGGTAGGTGTACAGATGGCTAACACCTGGTCCCTGCACTTAGGGAGCTTAGAGTTCATGAGGGGAGAGAGGGATAGTTTGGAGAAATACAAGTCTATGAAGGAATGGAACTGGGCATTCCTAGCTGAGATCAGGAACGTCTCTGGGGAGTTGAGGAAACCCAAAAAGTGGGCAGTAATTAGGCCAAAAGTAGGCCCCTAAAAAGGAAAGATGTTGAAGTAATTGAGGCAGTGATAGAAGCAGAAGGATGGAGCCCACATCTGGGTGACATGCACTGACCAAACATTTCTGATTTTAGTCTAAACCTGGAGGAAAACACAAGAGGATCTTAGTGGAGGGAGTGGCTGCAGCCTGGGTTGGATAGGACTAAGATTGGGGGTGAAGCCAGCCTTGGGAGCCTGTTACCAGTTCAGACCAGTATGATTTAGCAACTGCATGTGGAGGTTGTGAATGGAAGATGGGTTTTCCTGGAGATTATTTGCCAGTATTATCAGAAATCTTTTTGAGGTAGCACTTCCATTTCTGGGAGTTTATTCTGAAGAAATAATCTCAGATATGAGCAGAAGTTCAGATACATTTAAGGAACACTTTAGGGAAAGTACTCTGTGTGTTTGGGTGCGTGCCAGAGAAAAATGCGGAACAGAGAAGGGATGCTCCTGAAACAGACTTGGGGGGAAAGAGACATTTTGGACCAGAGGGAAGATGAGCACCTTTCTCAGGAGAGGAGGAACTTCTTCTGTAAGAAGTTCTGCGTTTTCACTATAGGACTGACTTTGGAGAACTAGCCTGGAACCAAACCACCTTGCAACATTGTCTCTGGAGGGAGTTAGCTTTTCATACTACAGATTTGTAAGTGAATTTTTGATATGCCATCAGCTCATAAAGTCAGTTGCTTATAAATCTGAGCTTCCTGGATTTTGACTGAGCAGGATAGATTTTTGGGAAACATTTATCTCTACCCCAGATTTGAAAATATAAATTTACAGATTTTCTCCTTACCTCTCGCTTTCTTGTTCTCCCTCTCTCCTCTGCCTCCTTCCCTTTTCCCTTTCCTCCCACCTTGCTTTCTCTCTCTTCCTCTCTCTTTCTCCTACACATAACCTGAACATTCATCAAGTGTGAAAAGTAGCCATACACTTCTAAGTACATGAGATGATAATACTTTTCAAAAAAGCTTTTAAAAATTGCATATTGCTGCATTCTATGTGATGGTTTTTATATCTGTGTGGTGGAAGTTTTGTACATTTTAAATCAAATGTTATATGTTTTTTGTATTCCTAAAAGGATCTAGGCCAGCCAGCCACAGAGGTGTTTAATATTTTAATTTCTACTTCCCTCACAGTATTGGTGCTTCAGTTAAGCCAATTTAACTATTTCCTCTAGTGCATATTTGGTTTTAAGTAGATTTTTTATACATATATATTCACATATGCTTGTATTTTTATATATGTATGTGTGTGTATATATTTGCTGTCTCTCTAAAGATACTGCTTCATAGTTGCAATTAGTTGGAAAATATTCTAGAGAATCTGAATCTAACTTTGTTGTAAACTTGAGGTTATTGTCTCTGGTATTATTTTGAGTATTTCCTTTTCCTATTGGTGTAGAAATTCACTCTTCTCTAGCTTTTTTTTTTTTTTTTTTTTTTTGAGACAGAGCCTCAAGCTGTCCCCCTGGGCAGAGTGCCGTGGCATTACAGCTCACAGCAACCTCCAACTCCTGGGCTCAAGCCAGTCTCCTGCCTCCGCCTCCCAAGTAGCTGGGACCACAGGCGCCCGCCACAACGCCTGGCCATTTTTTGGTTGCAGCCATCATTGTTGTTTGGCGGGTCTGGGCTGGGGATTCGAACCCGCCACCTTAGGTGTACGTGGCTGGCGCCTTAGCCGGTTAAGCTATAGGCGCCGAGCCGCTTCTCTAGCTTTATAGACTTTCCAAAATAGTTATTTAAGTTATCTTAATATTTTTAAAGTTGTTACTTCTTCCAGAGTATACTTGCTTTAACTGCTTCCTTATGAGAACCAGGTTTTAAATCTGCGTAGATGTTTGTGGGTGTGTGTCTGTATGCACACTTGGATATGAGTTTATTATAAAACTCATGATTTTTGTGAGCTTGATGCTTTATCTGTTAAACTTTGTAGAGTTAATTCCCCAAAGTTCCTAGTTGAGAGATTTTTTTATTATGGCAGATCCACATCATTTTATGAAGTAAAGGTCAAGATGTTCATACAGGTAATTTTTACTCTTTAAATAGACCACCCCAAATACTCTCTCATGGAATTAGAGTATTGCTGTACGAAAATATTAATTTAATCAATTATACTTGGAATTATTTCAGGGTCATTGAAGATGTAATTAAACATCACCTAACTTACTAAGTATTCACTTAGCTTACAGAAAAAGAGCATACCCGTCAGATTCTGTTTGTATTGACTTAAGTTACTGGAAATCTGGAAATAAAGGGTAGTAAGATACCCTCGTAAATATTTGTTACATACTGTACTTGAGAAGGTTTGTGGTTTGTATGTGAGGGTGGTAGAGTTAGAACCCATCCGGTCTCCGCGAACGTATTTATTGTTAATATAATGCTTAATGCAATGCTTAGAATCCATTTTGTAGACCACCTGGAAGCAAAGGTCTGCATCAGTATTATCAGTAAGCTTTCACCTTCTAAATAGAAACTTTCTTTTTAAAGGCACTGTTAAACTCATTAGCAACATTCTCTACTACTTAATAAGTTGAACAATAAAGCAATATATAATTCACAATACAGTGGAACCTCCATAGTTGACCACCTCCTTAAGTTGACCTAATTTTTGTAGACCAGATACGTACCACATGTATGTATGTGTGCAGTAGGCCTCATTCCTTATTTTGATCACCTCTGTCTGTTGACCAACTTACAGAGTTCTACAGCATGCGCAGCTTGCTTAAATCATTTGTTTTTGCTTTTTTTTTTTAGCAACTATATTTTTGGTTACATGCCCCTTAGAACCATTCTGCTCTGTTAGTTCTTGGAAATTATTTCTCATATATAAGTTTCTCATTCTCCTTGTCTTTCCCTCCTGTTCAGTCGCGAGATGGAGAATAAAGAAACTCTCAAAGGGTTGCACAAAATGGACGATCGCCCAGAGGAGCGAATGATCAGGGAGAAGCTGAAGGCAACCTGTATGCCAGCCTGGAAGCATGAGTGGTTGGAAAGGAGGAATAGGCGCGGCCCCGTGGTAAGTGGCTGTGGGTCACCCGCTTTCAAGAAGAAAGGATAGGAGAAGATGGAAAATTAAGTATAAGTAGATGCTCTTATAAACTTTCTTCATTTTAAATGCAGGAGTTTTGTTTGCTTGCTAATCTGGCTACTTGAGACAACTCATATTGAAAACTATGCTCAATAAGCAACTTAAATGGTCTGGGAACTTAGCTACATTTAGTAGAGTGCTAAATGCTTAAAGCAACACTGCCCTCTAATGTCAGTATCTAAAACCCTTTTTTTAGAGTTTTATACTGTACTTTCTAACTTTTTTTTTAGAGATAGTCTCACTCTGTGGCCCTGGGTAGAATGCAGTGGTGTCATAGGGCATAGCAACCTCAAACTGTCGGGTTCAAGTGATCCTCATGCCTCAGCCTCCAGAGTATTTAGGACTACAGGCGCCTCCCACTTCACCCAGCTAGTTTTTCTATTTTTAGTAGAGACAGGGTCTCGCTCTTACTCAGGGTGGTGTACTTTCTAACTGTAAAAGAGCAATTTTCCCAATTTCATAAATATTCCAGGAAAGAAAAAGTTTAATAGGGTCATTGGGGTTTAAGATAAATTAAATTTTGATAGGATTTGGTGAAAGAAAACCTAGATTCCTAGATCAGGGACAGCAAGGATACTCCATCCTTTGCTATGGTTATTCTTTTTTAAAGTATGAACCTAGTGTTACGAAGTGTGTGTCTTCATGCTTACAAAGCAAGAGGTAGATCCAGTTGTTACGGTGTCCCAGCACCAGTCTCTGCCAGCTAGGTTTAGTTTTGTCCTTTTTAAGCAGATATGGTAACTTAAAATTCATATAAACTTCGGTAGAAGTCCAAACTGCACCCTTTTCAAATGATTTAGCCCTACATTCATCCGACATGCCTGTTTGTAAATTTACATTGAAATTAATTAAACATAAATAGAAGTGAAGGTTTAGTTCCTCAGTCTTGTCATATTTCAAATGCTCGGTAACCACATGTGGCTAATGGCCGCCTTTTATTAGATAGACAGTGTCATTACAGAGCATTTCCATCGTCCTGAGAAAGTTCCCTTTGATGTCTGACAAGTACTGACCAGTCTCTGACTTGAATATCTCAGCAACCACTGAGGCTTTGGGCTCCCCTCATCGTTGAACTGCAGTCTGCGGTACATGGTCTATCCTCTGGTTCTAAGTCTGTCCCATGGAGATACACAGAATAAATCTATACAGAATAAATGTGTGCCAGGTTTTTTAGCTACTGTGGTCTGTGAGGTCCTCTCTTTGTAGCTAAGTTTCTGCATTTCTTCCATTTATCACTCACATGAGGTAGTGTGGTAAAAACCCCTCATCATTTGTTATTCACATCAGAGGATAAAGATGAAGAAATCAAGGACTTACCTTAGAGAAGAGAAAGTTCTGTTGAAACATCTTATAGAAGGTGGCAGCTAGAGGGGCATATTTCCGCTTAATCAATATAAAGAGCTTGTGAACAATTAAAGCCATGTAAAGTTTAAATGTGCTGCTTTTTGAGCTCCTTGAACTGGAGATGTTCCAGCGGAGCCTAAATCTTTCTTAAAATACCCTGGGGGCATAAATCACAACTTTATAAAAAGAAGCCAGCCATTTGCCTTTTTTGTTTATTTGTTTGTTTTTGAGACAGAGTCTCAAGCTGTTGCCCTGGTAGAGTGCCATGACGTCATCATAGCTCACAGCAGCCTCCCAACTCTTGGGCTCAAGTGATCCTCTTGTCTCAGTTTTTCTATTTTTAGTAGAGATGGGGTCTATTCTTGCTCAGGCTGGTCTTGAACTCCTGAGCTCAAGCACTTCACTGCCGCGGGCTCCCAGAGTCCTAGGATTCTAGGTGTGAGCCACTGCACCTGGCCCTATTTTCCCTTTATTACACTCAAACTAAGAATATCCATTTTCTAAGACCAGGGTTTGCTATTTCTCCCTGTCTACTTCCTAGCAAATACCTAAATACCTTTTCTGTATATGAGGGAGGAGGAAGAGATGTGTGGAATGAGGTGCTGAACAAACCACATTTAAGTTTAATTACACCACCCTGCATTTTATGGTTTACGGATTTCCTGTTATCCTTCGGAGGGTAACAGTCTACTTGGGAGGTCTGATTCTGTTTTTATGTTTTATGTCAGTTGCATAAAAATCCTTCTTGAAATATTAAGTAAAGTGTAAATATCTGCAAATAGGAAAATAAGACTTGTACACAAATAAGAATAGAATAATCAATGAAATATCACAAAGCACTTTGTGACCAGGTGCCAGATGAGCAGGCGAGGCAGAAGAGCAGTAAGAAATTAGGAAAGAGAAAGCGTGGCAAACTGGTGGCGTTAGGGAGGCTTCACCAAAGGTAGGATGTTAATGGAGTGTTAAAAGCTGGGTAAGTTTCCCCCAGGTGAAGTGATACTGCCTGGGGCACTAGAGGGACAGGGAAGCTGAGGAGAGCTGAGTGGGAGCACAGGAGAGGGGCAGGCTAGGCGAGTTTGGCGGGTGCAGTGACCGGCTGTAGAGCAGGAGCAAAAAGGAAGAAAAGTGGGAAAGGCCCGGCGCCCTGAGGCCCGGCGCCCTGAGGCTGCAGTTTGGCTTTTTGGTCATGGCTGAATTCAAAGGCTCTAATATATTTTTTTTAAAAAAGCAGATCTTGTGAATTGCATTTCTGCTTGAGAGGTTGATCTTTAAACTCTGGCCTTTTTGCTTTTCTGGATATACATCTAACCTATTATAATGTGATATTTTGGGAAAAACAAGGCAAAATGGCTTCTTGTTCATCATTCAGACTATTTGATCACATGAAATTATGCCCTGTAGCATTTTCAATGTTCTGCATTTTGTGAAAACAAATAAAAAAGAGACATCTAAAAAAAAAAAAAAGAGAGAGAGAGAGACATCTAGGCTGGGTGCAGTGGCTCATCCCTGTAATCCCAGCTCTTGGGAAGCCAAGGTGGATGGATTGCTTGAGCTCATGAGTTCGATTCCAGCCTGAGCTAGAGCAAGACCTCATCTCTAAAAACAGCTGGATGTTGTGGTTGGCGCCTGTAGTCCCAGCTACTTGGGAGGCTGAGGCAAGAGAATCTCTTGAGACCAAGAGTTTGAGGTTGCTGTGAGCTATAACAGTACAGCACTCTAACAAGGGTGACAAAGTAAGACTGTCTCAAAATGAAAAAAGACATCTAGATCCTCAATCTGGTTGAATAAATTAACAGTAGAAGTTATAAGTGCTTATTTTTTACATTTGTTGACTCTCTTTTTTGATTGTGGCTGTTAAATGAGGAAGGACATGTAATTACAGATACCATTTCTACAATTTCGTACTGTACATTTTAACTAGTTATAAGTCCTAAATGACTGAAATTTGTGTAGCTTAAAAAATAGTCTTTTACATTAATGGCTTAAGGTAGTACTGAATAAAAGTTGATATATTGTCTAGTATATTGGCATACTATTCGATAATAAAAACTCATTGAGTTCATGTCCTAGTCCAGGCGTCCTCAAACTACGGCCTGCGGGCCACAGGCGACTTGCCTAGGACATTTATCCAGCTCGCCGGGTGTTTTTGCTGCTGCTGCCTGTTCTGTTTAGCAGTTGACTCGTCCCAGGGCCCGCAGTCCGGCCCTCCAACGGTCTGAGAGACAGTGAACTGGCCCCCTGTTTAAAAAGTTTGAGGACCCCTGTCCTAGTCTATGGTGTTTAAATTCACTTACCTTTTATGTTTTTAAGTAATCAAAATATTGGAATATTTTTTATTCAGGTGGTAAAACCAATCCCTGTTAAAGGAGATGGATCCGAAATGAATAACTTGGCCGCTGAGTCTCCAGGGGAGGGCCAGGCAAGCACCACTTCATCAGCCCCCAAAGGCCGCCGCAGTCCTTCTCCTGGAAGCTCCCCATCAGGTCGCACAGTGAAATCAGAATCTCCGGGAGTAAGGAGAAAAAGAGTTTCCCCAGTGCCTGTAAGTTAATGTTTCAAGAAATACTTTTCATTTCTGTGATTTTTTAGATTCACTTACAACATAGAGAACAGTATCCAGCCATCTGTTGAAACTTCAGTTTTCAAAATATAATATGATCTAAAGACCCCTTGGGGAAAGGGTAGTTCCTGAAACCCTTCCTGGGGTTCATTAGGTCGAAACTAATTTTGTAATAAAACTGAGGTGCTGTTTGCCCGTTTCACTGAATTGATATTTACAGTGAAGCTCCCAGTGCCTTTGTATAGTTTAAGGCTACAACTCTAGAAATTGTATTAGACAGTAAAGAAAAAAAATGTCAGTTTCGGCTCGGCGCCTGTGGCTCAAGCGGCTAAGGCACCAGCCACATACACCTAAGGTGGCGGGTTCGAATCCCCAGCCCGGGCCCGCCAAACAACAATGATGGCTGCAACCAAAAAATGCCAGGCGTTGTGGCGGGCGCCTGTGGTCCCGGCTGCTTGGGAGGCTGAGGCAGGAGACTCGCTTGAGCCCAGGAGTTGGAGGTTGCAGTGGGCGTGATGCCATGGCACTCTACCCAGGGGGATAGCTTGAGGCTCCGTCTCAAAAAAAAAAAACAAAAAAATGTCAGTTTCAAGTATGAGTGCCTTTGATGAAAAACAGAATTTTATTAAGTCTCAACTCTTATTAAATACACATCTTTTTAATATTCTGTGTGGTAAATGGGATGCATACATAAAGCACTTTTGCTACATACCAAAATACAATAGTTGTCTCAAAGAAAAACATTTGTACAGTTGTTAGAGCTGCAGTCTAGTTTAACCTGTTGTTTTTTCATGGAACATTATTATTTGAAAGATTGAGTGACCAACAAACTATTATTATTTAACTTGGGTATTTGGCAGACATTTTCTTTAGGATGAATTCAGACTGTCACTTCAAGGGAAATAACTAGAGTGTTTTTTACCAGTGATAAATTTGAGATCTCAAAGCAAAAATTAGAATTTTAGATAACTCAAATCCACCATTGACTTTTCTCATGAGATTGATGATAGGAGCTGTGATTTTTTTTTTATATTGTATAATGAAATACGTGAACATTTGGGAGATATGCATAACTTAGTGAACCGCTATTTTCCAAGTCACAGTGCATGATAATAACAAAATCATTAATAAGTTAAAGATCTGTTCAAGGTGTAAGATACACCATTTGGATTTTTGATGTACCTATAGGAAGAGTTTGTTGATGTGGTTTCAGATTCTGTATTACAGCTGCTTTTAAGAAACCACTTTTTGAGCTTTGTTGTAGTACCAAAGAAGAACATTTAGAATAGTTTCAAAAGGCTGTTAAAATACTCTTTCCTTTTACTATATGTGTGAGGCAAGGTTTTCTTTCATATACTTTATTCAGAGTATCATATCACAGCAGATTGAATACAGAAGCAGCAATGAGAATCCAGTTGCCTTTGGTATTAAGCAAGGCATCAGGGATATTTCCAAAAAGATAGGTGGTAAATTCATGAGAGAGACTTCTACTGGTGGAAATGCATGTTAAAGAGCAGATGAGTGAATGCAAGAATGGTTGAGATAGTGATCACAAGGATCTGGTTTTCTTCAGATCTGCAGTTGTTAAAGCAATAAATTTTTTAAAAAGTATATTTACAGTAAAAGTTTTTGCAGTAGAACCAAAGATACCCAACAATATTTGCTGACTATATGTTGAAATGCCTTTAAATAAACTACTGATTTTGTTTTATTTGAAATAGTTACAATCAGTTATTAGCTAATCAATCTGCAAAGTAGACAGGGCTTAGCAGAAGTGGTTTATCTGAGCTCCTGTGCCATCTACTGAAGCTGTGTTGTCCAAGGTTGCTGCTTCAGTTGTGCCTGTTGGACACCTATAGTCTTCCTAACCTTTTGTTACTGAAAAACTTAGTGCTCTATAAGTAGTCTCTGCATACATCATCTTGTAGCTCTGTGAGCGTATCCAGTGACATGAGCATGTGTATTTTTTTTTCTTTTTACTTTTTAGCAACTGCCTTAAATAATGGCTTTGTTGCTATATAATTCAATTTAAATTGTACAGTTCAAGGTTTTCTAGTATATTAACAGAGTTGCGTAGCCATTGCTATGATTTTTTAAACATCTTTATCAGCCCCAGAAGAAACCCCAGCCCTGTGAACGGTTTTTCAGCAAACTAATCCAGACACCATTAACCTAAAATTGTTTCTCTGCCCAGAAATCAAACTGAGCTTGAGCCAATTGTGAACAACCAACCAGCCTATTGGTTATATAACTAGGAACTTCTTGAGGCAAACACATTGCTTTGTGTTCAGTCTATAGAAGCTGATTGTTCGAGATGCTACATCAATGAGTTCTCTGAACATCTTATTTTTTTGAGAGCTACCTGGTTCATGAATCATTTGCTCAAATAAACTTGTAAATTTATTTTGTCTGAGGTTTTCCATTAGCACTCTCCCCAGCCCTAGACAATTCCTGATATGTTTTCTATCTCTATATAAAATTTAGCTATTCTGGACATTTTATATAAATGGAATTGTGTAATAGGTGATCTTGCCCAACTGGCTTCTTTCACTCGATATCTTGTTTTCAAGGTTCATCCATGTTACAGCATGCATTAGTACTATATTCATTTTTAATTGCAAAATAATACTCTACTATGTAGGTATACTGCATTTTGTCTGTTCATCAATTGATGAACACGTCAGCTGTTTCCACCTTTAAGCTATTGTGAATAATGCTGCTGTGAACATTTGTGTCCACACAGAAGTTTTTAACTATTTATTAGGTATCCTAAACAACTGGAATTTCTAGTGGACAGTAATGAAAAGATCAAGTCCTAGGAAAATTAGTAGAGCATAGTGAGAATGGGGCATATTACCTTCATAGGTGATGGCATTTCTGTCTGCTTCTTAGTGAGGTATTTTAATTGTGGAAGAGTCTCCACAAAGTGCACCTTGGGAGGAGAGTTGTAGCAGTGTTTGTAAATTACCAGTAATAGAGGAGCATCTGATAAAGCCCTACGTAGGTGCCAGGACGTGAGATTGTAAATTTTTACCACTAGACAGACTCATTTTGCCTACTTATGGTGTGTACTTATTATGCTTTTTATTTTAGTTTACATAGTACTTTCCAAAGAATTCAAATGTTTCTAGAATAATTTGTAAAATTACCCATAGTTGTCTCTCATATTTATCATCAATGATAGGAATGACTGGGATTTTGAGAGTTCACTTGAGAGGAGCATGTCAGGCAAGTGTATATTGCCTCACTTTGTTTCATCATATTTTATATGTTGAGTTATTTTTTCAGAATATAATCTGCCACATGACTGTCCAGTATGACCTGTTTGGATAATAGTTTCTTATCAAGAAGTGAGAAACTTACCCAGTAAATGATAATGTTGTGAAGTTTCAGAGTGGCAGAATCACACCACCTCGAAGAGCCCCTTCACCAGATGGCTTCTCACCATACAGCCCCGAGGAGACAAACCGCCGTGTGAACAAAGTGATGCGGGCCAGGCTGTATTTACTACAGCAAATAGGACCCAACTCTTTCCTGATTGGAGGAGACAGCCCAGACAATAAATACCGGGTGTTTATTGGGCCTCAGGTAAGATTTGTCACTGTTTTACTATGTAGCATTTGGTACTGACTTGAATTTATATACCATAATGTTCATAAGTTTAAATCCGTTAATTCCCTTTAATAACAAAAGTGAGTTTAAAATGTATTTGAGGCTAATGACTTAATGTACCTTAGACTACAAATTTGACCTACTTAATAAATTTAGCAAAAAGTAAAAGATTTAATTCATGGAGTAAGATGTAGAGTGTTCTTGCGTATGAGGATAATGAAGAATTTGAATTAATAAAAACTTTAGTATAACAAACTTGGCAATATTGGCATATTTTTTAAACGTGATAACTTAGAAGTTCTGGTAGAACCACAGATTTACTGACCTGTAGGTTTTTTTCTAACTCTTTAGAACTGTAGCTGTGGGCGTGGAACATTTTGTATTCATCTGCTATTCGTTATGCTCCGGGTATTTCAACTAGAACCTTCAGACCCAATGTTGTGGCGGAAAACTTTAAAGAATTTCGAGGTAATTTTTTAGAAATGTTTTAGAATAAAGTTGTCAACAAACTTTTATGGTACAATCTTAAAATTTTTCCTTGCACTACATTTAAATGGACAGTGATCATTTTTCAAAGTGAAGGTAAATAAGATTTATTTGATGCTTATAAATAGTTCTTTTATGAGTTGTTGCCTAATAAGTTTTTTTCTAGACTGAATGAACAATAAACACTGACTTGCCATAAAAATGTCCTTAGTAAGCTATATGTTCTTATTTTAAATCAACTTCATGAAAAACATATTCAAATAAAAATTGAAGGATTGTGCATAGTGGCTCACACTTATAAATCATAGCACTCTGGGAGGCTGAGGCAGGTGGATTGCTTGAGTTCAGGTGTTCAAGACCAGCCTGAGCAAGAGTGAGACCCCCCATCTCTGCTAAAAACAAAAACTAGGCTCGCATTGTGGCAGGCACCTAAAGTCCCAGCTACTTGCAAGACAGAGGCAAGAGGATTGCTTAGGCCCAGGAAATTTAAGGTTGCTGTGAGCTGTGATGCCACAGCCCTCTACCCAGGGCAACAGAGTGAGACTCTGTCTCAGAAAAAAAGAAGAATTTAAACTCTAACCGTCTTTATATGTATATTTATGGCACAGATATCATTGTTACTATCTTCTTTCCAATGTTAGGTTGAGAGTTTGTTCCAGAAATATCACAGTAGGCGTAGCTCAAGGATCAAAGCTCCATCTCGTAACACCATCCAGAAGTTTGTTTCACGCATGTCAAATTCTCATACATTGTCATCATCTAGTACTTCTACATCTAGTTCAGAAAACAGGTCAGTACTTTGTAATGAACGAAAAGCATTAATTGTTACTTCTAATTTTAGGGGTAATTTTAAAATATGTACTTGTTAAGTTGCTCTAAAATGTTTTAATTATTGAATCTTGGCTTTCAAGTTAAAATCACAGCTAAAGATATTAAAGGGTCATGTGTGAGTATATATATGTGGACGTTTTATCCTAAAAACCAGTGTTGAAAAATAACATATTAACATAACCAGTGTCCCATTTCATGAGAAAAATCGGGCTGCAGGTTTATCAGTCATAGCTGTTATCAGTCATCACTTTGTGCCAAGTACCTGGTGCGTTGTCTCATTCTTTCCTTACAACATTCTCATTAGGTAGGTTTTATTTCTGTTTCATGGACAATGAAGCTAAAGCACTATGTGATGAAGGAAATGTCTGTAGTTCTTTTATAACTAAATTATATACAAGCCAAGGTGGTTTTTCCAAAATCACTTCCAAATATAAGATTTTTAATTTTATAATTTTAGTACTTCATGGATATTTTTAGGGAATCCTCATTATAAGTTATTTTACTTGTGAGAACATAGCATGCTCTTCTAAATAAATAAGTTGCGAGTAAGAGGTATGATAGCTGTTAAATCACAATTATTACTTAAAATCTGTAGTACTTGTCAAACTTTTCCATTGTTTATTGCTGATAAGAATGAACTCACAGGCCTAAAGAATCTAAGATGTAACTTAAAATAACAAATGTAAATCTTTTTTCAGGTCTCAAGTATTATCGTAGTAATTCATGTGAATTTTCTTTCTATTCCATAATTGATTTTAATGCAAAAGTTAGGTTTTTTAATTACTTCAAAAAGGATTGCTGTTGCTTTTATGAGAGCACTACCTATGTGTTCCCACGACACCTCAGTTGAGAAGCACTATTCTAAGTAAAGTCCCATCAATATTTTAAGTATTGTAAGTGCCTCAAAGTTCATGAAGAATGGAGAAATGATAATACTATAATAAATGCTCAGTGAAGAAGAGAGGGTTTTTAATCCATGGAAAAAGTGAATGTTTGAGTTTTTAAAATTTTGACTAAATGAATTGATTTTAGAGGCCTAGAGTTTTACAGATTGTTTTGGACATTAAAGACTTTCTGGTTTCTGTAGTTCAGTGATAAATGTGAAGCCTCATGCAGCTTATTTGAGCAAAGGCATCACCAGAATGTAGGCTTCCTGACTACTCGTACCCCTCATTCCTTCTAAATAAAATGAAAAAACTGAGCTTTATTTCTCAGACTTACTGACCCAAACTTACTCTTGAGCCTTTTTGCTTTTGATTGACATTTCTATAGTTTTTATTTTGGAAAACATAGTACATGTTTAAAACTAGTAAAAGTTAAAATAGAAAGTTGTTCACTAAGATGAAAGAAAGACACTTCTGACACTGGCCGTAATTTGGAGGTCCTATTGATTTATTTGGATTAATATATCCATGGGGAGAAGGTACTAAAGTTATGATTTTGATATACTGAGGTTGTACTATGTAGATAGGTAGGCTTTTGTTTTATGTAATTGCATATTTTTATCAATAAAAAGAAAACAAAAAAATTATCTGGAGATCTGATAACATAAAATTTTAAATGGTATATCAGAAACAATAAAAAATAATTTTGGCAAACAAATTAGAAAGATTTACCAAAAAAAAAAAAAAATTACAAAAAGTAATTAACAAAACTTTGCCAAAAAGAATAAAAGTGGTAATAGAAACTTGGGATCTCAGTGTATAAATGGGCAAAAGAATATTCACAAAAGAATTTCAAGGGACTAGCAAACATGAGAAAACTGTTCAGTCAGCCTAATAAATAAAGAAATGCTCACTTTAAAAAAAGACAGTTTTTGTTGATAGAATAGGTAGAGACTTTAATAATAAAATAGTTCAGTTCTTTGAAGGATATGCTTCATTGTATGTAAAGTGGAATAGCTTTCTGGAAAGAAAAGTAGCATGGCTTTTTAAAACATTCGTATTCATTGATCCAGTAAATGTACTTTATTTCAAGGAAAAAAATCCAAGAAATGTACAAGTCTTATATATGAGTGTTTTACATAGAATTATGAAAAAAGTATTATAGGTACATAAAAATTAGAATAAAAATTTTAATGGGTTATTAATAGGTGTTATTATAAGTGAATTTTTTTTATACTTTAAATATTTTGTGGGCCACTGTATATCTGTTGAAACTACTCAGTTCTACTCTTATAGCCTGAAAGTAGCTGTAGATAATATATAAATGAATATGCATGGGTATGTTCCAGTAAAACTTCATTTATAAAAGTAGGCCACAGGCTTATTTGTTCCTCTTGTAGTCTTTGCTCTATGCTCACTTTCAAAAGACCTATGCTAAAAAGAAAATAGTCTGAAATATGAAAAAATGGGCACAAGAGTGTTTGTAATGGTTTCTTAAAATGTAAAAATATGGAGACAGCTCAAATGACCAATAATAAATGGATACTTACAGCAGGATATATCTAGTCAGTGGAAAATTATGCTGCCATTAAAAATTGTGTCTGTGGTAGAAGCAACCCAAGTTCCATTGACACATGAATGGATAAACAAAATATATGGTGTATGTACACAATAGGATATTACTCAGCTTTAAAAAGGAAGGAAATTCTGGCCTGTGCTGCAACATGAATGGACCATTGGGACATGATGCTGAGTGAACTAAGCAAATCACAATAAATACTGTGTGATTTCGCTTACATCAGATACTTAGTCAAAATCTAGTAGAATGTGGTTGCCAGAGGTTGGGTAGTGGGAGAGACTATGAAGTTACTGTTTAAGGGTACATTGTTTCAGTTTTACAAGATGAAAAGAGTTCTAGAGATGGATGGTGGTGATGGATACACGCATGTGTTTGGCACCACTGAACTACACACTTGGTTAAGATGGCAAATCTTACGTGTATTTTGCCACAACAGAAGAAAAAAATTACGTTGTTTAATGACAAGTGAAATTTTATGATAAAATTTTTAATAATATGAAATAGTTCTTATATATAAATAAATTGAACAATATATAGAAAATACATACTTGGAAAAAAGATGAACAGAAAATAATCACAGAATGGTATTTTTTTTGTTGAATAAACATTAATGTAATAAGTTGCGCTTATACCTTCACTAAATTGTGAAACTTTGTTTTTGCTCTTTTGAATAAGCTAATTTGAAAAGTTAGTTGACTTTATATCATTTTTGTCTTTAATACGTCTACTAGAGATTGTTGTATAAATCATTTCTGTGACGTTGCTGTTAATTTTCTGTCATTAGTTCATGCACCCTGAATAGCTCTATGATTATGGAAAGAGAGCAGGCAAATTGCAAGGGAGAGACTAGTAAGTGTGCCTTAACCTCAGGAGTCACACGTAGTGACTTGACTTTGTTCAGCTTTTCAGAAAAGTTTTTCTGTACTTGAGAAACTGATTATTTTACAGTTTTCAAGAATCATAGCTTGAAGATAGTAGAAGTGCAGTATTGGGCCCAGAGGAAAGCCTGAGCTTAGCAGGGACTGGAGTTTGTAGAGGTGGGTAAGTTATGACAGAGTCTTCTCACTTAACAGTCTAATGGTAGGTCTGCCACAAAGATATTTTATTTGGGGCCTCTCCTTTAGCATCCAGAGCCTTGTCTTTTATGTTATTATGGAAGTGTTGTTACTGATTTTAAAAGCTGTTCATCACATCATGAAGCTTTAAACCAAAGCATTTATAAAAGAGAAAACGGGGCGGTGCTTGTGGGTCAAGTGGGTAGGGCACTGGCCCCATATATCTCAAAAAAAGAGAGAGGGTGGCACCTGTGGCTCAAAGGAGTAGGGCGCTGGCCCCATATGCCGGAGGTGGTGGGTTTGAACCCAGCCCGGCCAGCTAAAATAGCAGTGGCAACTGCAACAAAAAATAGCCGGGTGTTTTGGCTCCTGTAGTCCCGCCACTCCGGAAGCTGAAGCAAGAGAATCGCTTAAGCCCAGGAGTTGGAGGTTGCAGTGAACTGTGATGCTACCTGTACTCTACTGAGGGCAACAGAGTGAGACTAGGTCTCAAAAAAAAAAAAAAAAGAGAGAGAGAGAGAAAGCAAAAGCCTTTTCTCTAGCCTGGCTACACACTGTATTATTTTAAAATAACTGCTCTGTATAAAGCAAGGAAATAAACTTCTTTGCATTGTAAAGCGGACACACACACATACACACCCTCAGTGCTCTTCTTGGCGATTTTTAAACAAATAGAAAGCCATGCCATATATTTTGGTCTACGGTTCACTTTTATTTTTACTTTATGAATCAATAACATTTTCCCAAAATGTTACAGTACATAAATACTTATTTTTTTCTTTTCATGTTTGTATAAGATTAAGTTGAAACACTGTGCCTTGGCTTGGTGCCTGTGGCTCAAGTGGCTAAGGCACCAGCCACGTACACCCAAGGTGGCGCGTTCAAATCCAGCCTGGGCCCGCCAAACAACAATGATGGCTGCAACCAAAAAATAGCCGGACATTGTGGCGGGCGCCTGTGGTCCCAGCTACTTTGGAGGCTGAGGCAGGAGACTCACTTGAGCCCAAGAGTTGGAGGTTGCTGTGAGCTGGGATGCCACAGCACTCTACCCAGGGGTACAGCTTGAGGCTCCTGTCTCAAAAAAAAAAAAAAGAAAGAAACACTGTGCCTTGCCTTAATTAATGGACAGTAAGGACACCTCTGGTATTTGTTGGCCTCATTTTTTGTTTACATACTTAAAATTTTTCTGTAGGATAGCATGATAGAACGTAGAATTTTTTAGGTCATGAATATAGACATTTAGTATTTTACAAAATATGAACAAAATTTCCGGGGATTTCAATTTTTACTCCCACCAGCTGTACTGAATATGAGAACCTATTTTTCCTGTGCCATTATCAGGGCCAGATGTTACCAGTCTATTTAGTTTTTGCCACTCAGACTATCTAAAAAAACAAAAAGATTTAAATAAGATATTCATTAATTTAATATACATTGTGTACTTCTCTCTTCATGGTCATTGGTTATTTTTTGTTCCAGTGGCCTTATTATCTCCCTTGTCCAGTTTGTTTGGTCTCTTTTGTTTCTTTTGTCCATTTTACTATTGATTTATTGATATTTTTCTTAACTAATATTTAAAAACACCTTGTATATTAGAAATATCCAAATATATATATATAACTGTCCATCATATGTGGCAGTGTTGCCTTATTTTGTCATAAATGAAATTGTTCTATACCTGTTAGAATTCCTTCATGTTTCTGCTTTTTTCCCCACCCTTTAGTAAGGACATCTTTCTTTGTCCTTTTCTGTCGATCTCTGTCCTTTTTATAAAAGTATCTTGGTATGCTATAATTTTTTAACCTCTTTTTGATGTTTGTTTGATTTTGATTTTTTCATTATACTAAGTAATCCTTCAGTGAGCCCTTTCATCCATTTATCTCTATAAATTAATCTTCCTATAAGTCTAGGTGACTGGTTTGTATACATTTAAAAGTGATGTATGTTTCTAGATTTGGATCAGTTTATATTACTGCTACCAGAAGGGTTTAGAATGGGCATTTAAATTTATTGTGTGGAGTAGATGAACACTGAGGTCCTCCAGTACTTGGAAGTGGTATCAAGTGGTGCATTTTTGGATATAGTCAAACCTGTTAGTTTGTTTATTCAGAAGATGTAATACAGAATTTGGGGGATACAGACATTCTTTATAAGATTGCAGTTTATATATTGAATTGTTTTCATAGCAAGGACAGGTAAACTCATATGCACAATCTATGTAAATACACTGGTATGTGAATCTGATGTAAAATTACTGTGTATTAATAGCAGAAATAAGTATCTCAAATAGTTATATGAGATGCTCTTAAAAATTTATAATCAGTGTGCTCATATTCTAACGAAGCAGAAATTGCTTTTAGCATGACATTAATTCTGTCTTAGATTTTTTTGTGCTCAATACTTCTGCTTTCCCTTTTTGTAGCATAAAAGATGAAGAGGAGCAGATGTGTCCTATTTGCTTGCTGGGCATGCTTGATGAAGAGAGTCTCACAGTGTGTGAGGACGGCTGCAGGAACAAGCTGCACCACCACTGCATGTCCATCTGTACGTGGCTCCTTTGCGCCCTGTGTTGACTCAGCAAAGCTGCGCTGTGTGCTGGCTGGATTATTTAAGATTATCACTTAGAGAAATTGTTGAGAGTAGAAAAAATGTATATCTAGGTCCTATGTGAAGTTTTTCAACAAATTGGAGTGTAGAGTCTGTTAGAAGAACAGTATGAGCAAACAAAGAAACACAGTATATAATGATACTTGTGGTGTGGAAGGGAGCATATAGAGTTAGAAGCAGTCTTAGCCTAGAAAGTCTGCATGAAGGGGAAGGAGGTGGAAGAAAGCCTGGACAGGCGTTCAGAAGGCCTAGTTTGGGGGGACCTTCCTAGGTAATCAAATGGGGCAGAACGTTTTGGAAAACAATAAGCATGTTGTCTCAACTAATAAAATAACATTTCCAAAGTATGAGCGGCAGAGTAATTTAACCTGCTATTTGCCAGCTTTCAGATGAGTATTCAGTCAGATTAGTTTTTGAGTTTCCTTTCATGTAAATCCTATACTAATTACTATGAATGACTATGACATATAAATAATGTTAAGCAGTTATATTTTTTTTATGATTTGTTTTCTTTATTTTTTAGGGGCAGAGGAATGTAGAAGAAATAGAGAACCTTTAATATGTCCCCTTTGTAGGTCTAAGTGGAGATCCCACGATTTCTATAGGTAATAAATTTGAATTAATGGTTTATGTGTGTTTAATAAAAAAGTTAAAATGTTCTTTTTTTTAGCAAGTTTTGTTATTTTTCCTTTTAGCCATGAGTTGTCAAGCCCGGTGGATTCCCCTTCTCCCCTGAGAGCTGCACAGCAGCAGACCATCCCACAGCAGCCTTTGGCTGGAGCACAAAGAAGGAATCAAGAGAGCAACTTCAACCTTACCCATTATGGAACTCAGCAGATCCCTCCTGCTTACAAAGATTTAGCTGAGCCATGGATTCAGGTGAGGGGTTTCACTTCTGTAAGAAACATTTATTGATCAATTAACGTATTTGTCTCCTTTCTCTAGTTCAGTGGTTCTCAACCTTCCTAATGCTGCAGTGTATTTTCATTGTTAAAAAGGGGTTGCAACCCACAGGTCGAGAACCTCTGCCCTACTTGTTCATAATTTGAGAAAATACTTTTACTTGCCTCTGTCATGGCTCCTACTCCATTGAAAATTTTAAATTAACTTCTACTTTCGACACTAATGCTATGCTGCTTACTATACAGCTTAAACTTCAGAAATTGTTTCTTGTTTCACCTCCCATATCTAGAAACATCTCTTCCTGAATTAACAGACATACAAGAGTATCCAAGGATAGAAACCAGAATCTTTCAGTGCTCACTTTTTCTGAAGTTTAAACCCCATTCCTGCTGAGAATTTCCACTGTTTCTTATTTGCTGCCATTTTAACTCATTTTCTCCTTTCTATATCCTATTGGCTTATAATGGTCCTGAATAATAGCCGAGTGGATGAATAAGAAGACATATGTGGTGTTTACCTTGCATTTGTCATTTGTAAGGGTAGTTTCCATTCCTTTGTCTTCTCTTCTGATTGAATGCTTTTTCATCCTTAGTAAGTACCTTTGCTGATTGGTGGTTTTGTAATGATTTTCCTGGTTGTTGAGTGTTTAGTCTATTATTTAAAAAATGTGGGACCCAGAACCAGACAGGTCCCAGGAGACAATAGTGAAATAAAATGATTATTTTTGATAATCTGTTAAATTCTTTTGAGTACTGCTAAATTTGTGAACAGATGCATTAACTCATTAAGCTTATTTATCATTAGGATTTATTTTATTTTTCTTTTGTAAAGAAAAATAACCATTCCTCAGCTTGGAAATTCTCTTTTCTCAGCATGTTAGTAACCCATTATGAAGCTAATAAAATCTGCAGAATTAATAAATACATCTTAATTATTTTATCTACTTCATTAGTGATATTTAGCCCCTCTCCTTCTTCTTCTCGAGCCCTCAAGTTGATCGTAGCTATTAGGTGACCACCTTCTGAGGCGGTGGTCCGGTTTGTCTTGCTTAAGCTTTAGATTGAACTGGACTGTATCCAGGGTGTCCATAAAATTCGTGTGTAGTCTAAAATTGCACCCTATTTTAAATTGCACATGAACTTTATGGCCACCCTGTATACAGTCCCAGTTTTTTATTAAGAATGTTATGTAAGACAGTTAAAACTCACAGTGTGCTACTTAACAGTGCTGAAAGTTCACTATATTCTTGTTCCTTTACTATCCCTTTGTAACAGAATACATGTAAATAAGTATGCCATGGTTTGTTTTCCCCAAAATTGTTTGTTTATTCATCTCTAGTATTTAGATATTTTTCTCATGAGTTCTCTTAAGTGTTAAGCTTACTTTTAGTTAATTGGCCCAGACTGTGAAGACCATTTATCTCTTTCTTTCTTTCTTTGTGGACTCTAGCTTGGGGGGTATGATAATGATGATGGTAATAACATAACCATAACATTAATTCTAGGTCTGTATTTATCTTTTGCTGATTTGAACACAAGCACTTTTCTTTAGTTGTTTGATTTTTAACTCTGTTCCTTAAAGCCCCACCTATTTTGTCTAGTTTTTTTTTAATGCTTTTGTATTAGACACAATCAGATAGCTGTTGTGTTGCTTATTGCTGTCATCTGTAAGAGAAGTACACAATATCTCCTGAAACCTCCACTCCATTTCCTTTCTTGATTTGGCTTTTTTTAGTCATGTTCGAGTTTTTTCTCTGTACACTGCCTTAATATGAATATAAAGTTAGGATTCTTCACAGATCTTTTTTTGTTTGAGGGGGAGTTTTTGATAAGTATGGGGGTTACAAGCATAGACGTGAACATACATATACATGCGTATGTATATATGTTTAATGTAATTTACTGTTAATTTTACTTGAACTGATTTTCTCTCTCTCTCCCACCTTCCTCTGTCTTCCTTCTCTGCTCTCTGCCTTCCTTCTCTTTCCTCTCATTCTTCTCTCTCTCACTTCTCTTCCCCACTCTCTCCCCCTCTTTAGTGCTGCTCTGCAGCCTCCCTCCTCCCACCAATAAAGACCTTTCATATTAAAAAAAAAAAATTTTACTTGAACTAATAAATGTTAATGACTTTTGTTAATTACCAGTTAAACTTAAATATAAAATTTTTCCTTATGATTTTTAAATGACAGGGTATATTTGAAATTTTTGAAATATTTGTATTATGGTAAAGATTTACGAAATGTCCAGAAGTGGCTCAACACCTATACTCTCAGTACATTGGGAGACCTAAGCAAGATTACTTGGGGTCATGAGTTCAAGACCAGCTAAGGCAACATTATTGAGACCCCTATATCTACAGAAAAATGGTAAAATTAGCTGGGCATGATGGCGTGTGCCGGTGTTCCAGCTACTCGGGAGGCTGAAGCAGCGGGATCACCTGAGCCAGGAGTTTGAGGCTGCAGTGAGCTCTGATGATGCCGTTGCACTCCCACCTGAGCAACAGAGCAATACCCTGACTCTTAAAAAAAAAAAAGTTTTTCTTTGGTAATCAAAAATCATGCTTTTCTCAAAATCCTGTGTGTGCATTAGTTTTTCGTCTCATGGAGTCCATTGTGTTTGTTTGATACAGGTGTTTGGAATGGAACTCGTTGGCTGCTTATTTTCTAGAAACTGGAATGTAAGAGAGATGGCCCTCAGGCGTCTATCCCACGATGTTAGTGGGGCCCTGCTGTTGGCAAATGGGGAGAGCACTGGAAATTCCGGGGGCAGTGGTGGAAGCAGCCCGGCCACTGGCGCTGCCAGTGGGTCTTCCCAGCCCAGTGTCTCAGGAGACGTGGTGGAGGCGTGCTGCAGCGTTTTATCAATGGTCTGTGCTGACCCTGTCTACAAAGTGTATGTTGCTGCTTTAGTAAGTAGTTTTATTTCATAATCATATCATTGTGGGTTTGGGTTTTTTTGTTGGTTTATAGATAGTGTGTTTAAGATATAATAAAGCTCCTTTATTGAATTTTGGACAAACCAAATTTTATTTTTATTTTATAATCTTGGGAAATTTCAGTTTTTCATTTGATCTGTTCATTTGAATCTTACTGTTTTAAGATTTCTGTTCAAATTTTCCTATATACTGCTTGCTTTTCTGTTTTAATGTTTTAAAGACTTTAATGTTTAAAGACTGTCTTAGCATATCTTGCCTTTCATATCTGTTACATTTTCCTGAGCAGGTCCCTTCTACGTGACCAAATTAAAAATGCTTAAGGGAATGGCAAAGTGATCAAAGATACTTTGATTTTTCTTTAATTTCATATCAGCATATATTAAGGGGAAATAATTTTTAACAAATATTTCACATTGTTGTATGGAAATTCAGGAACCTTTTCAAAGAAAAGAGTTCCACCATACAGATCAGTGAGTTTAACCTGTTAGAAGTTGTCCTTGATGAGTGGGATGGTGACAAGGACTTAACTTTGAAGACTAATTTGACTTTCCATATTTTGACTATGTATCTCTTTAGAACAGCATTTCTCAACCTCAACACAGGTTGATCAGATAAATGTTTGCTGGGGGTAGGGGGACCAGGGTTTGGTCCCGTGTACTGTAGGATGATTAGCAGTGTCCTGGCCTCTAGTCCTTAGATACTAGTAGCAAACCCACCCCACCCTTTATGCCTATACACGTGACAGTCAGAAATGTCTCCAAGCAGTGCTGTGTCACCCGGTGCTCAAAGTCTTCTGTATTTTTGAACCATTACTTTAGAATAATTCTTACCTAGTCTTTTTTTCTGTCTGGTTATGTCTCTAAGCTTTCCTCTCTCAATCTTGTTCTAATCTGTCTTCCAACAAATATGCTTAATGAATCTTTTTTTGAGGTGATATAGCGTGATGGTTATGAACATGGGTTTGGGGTCAGAAGTAAGTGACTTCACAATTCATTGTCCCAACTGGAATACTTGAATGATGTGCTGATCTTTCACTGAAAACCTTAGAGCAGCAGTTCTCAACCCACAGGAACTGTATTAAAAGGTTGCAGCATTAGGAAGGTTGAGCACCACTGCCTTAGAGAAACCTTCAGTAAGATAATATCTACATTATAAGGGTAGGATTCATTGTTTGCCAGATTTCCTTGACTATGGTCTGTTCTTTGATGTAGCACCTAGAGGAACCAGCATTCTAGAATAAAGACCAGCTTTGTACCATTTGTTCTTAGTATTTTCCAACACAGACCTTCAGGCATATTTGACTGTTCTGCATCATCTTTTATTGCCAGTACTTTCTCTGCAAATCCTTCCTTCATCTTCCCTCTTCCTTCTGCCATATTACTCCTTTTGCACACACCATGTACCACCTTACTCTCTGGTTGTTTCTTCTCAAATGCCAAACCAGCCTGTGAGCAAATCTTACAGCATGGGACCGTGTAAAGGACACACTATGTTCTGGTTCCTCTGCAGTTACTTAGTGTGCCAGGCTCTCTGGAGACAGAAATGGCTCCTGCTCCCAAAGCTCCCCCTTACTTTTTCTTCTACCTTCCTCCCCCTCCCTCTTTCTCCTTTCCCTTTTTCTCTCCCTTTCCCCATATGTAATTTTTTGCTGAACTATTTGAAAGTTACTTGCAATCATCATGGCACTTTCTCCTCAAGTACTACATGTGCCTCCTAAGACCAGAAGCATCTATACGACCACAGTGCAGTCAGCACACTGGAGAACTTAACATCAGCAGCCTGCTACTGTGTCCTATAAAGTTCATATTCACGTTTCTCCAAGTATCCCAATAGTGTCCTTTATAGCCAAATAGCACACTTTATTCAGATTTTTCCAGTTTTTAGGTCCAGGATCCCACATTGCATTTAATCGTCATGTGACAGTTCCTCAGTCTTTCCTTGTCTCCTGGCCCAGACGCTTGTGAAGTATACTGGCCAGCTCTTTGTAGGCTGTCCCTCAGTTTGGGTGTTTGTGATGTTTTCTCATGATCAGACAGAGGCCTGTGCATTTTTCACAAGAATGCTTCCAAGGTGATGTGCATGTGTCAGCCACCGGGTGGCCATGCCTCTATAATTGGCTGTGCTGCTGGTTACGGCAATGTGTGCTGAGTTTCTCTGCTGTAAAGTTATGATTAATAAATATCTTAGGAGAGATACTTTAAGATTATGCAAATGTCTGTTTTCTCCTCAAAATTTTATTCACTGAATTTAGCATTTGTAAGTGGATCTTGCCTATAAGCAGTTACTACTATGTCATTAAAAATGGTATTTATAATAGTGATTTTCTATTTTCCTCATTTCTTCTACATTCATTAATTGGAATTCTTCTATAAAAAAGAAGTATCTCTTTCCTCATTTATATACCTATCAGTTTTTAATTTATATCAGTATAGTCTTTTTTTTATTTCTGGATTTGGGTGTTGGGTAGACAGGTATAATCATTTGGTTTATGAAAATTCATTGAGCTGTTCATCTCAGCGTCATTTCCTGGTCTGTTTTAATTTTTACTTCAATTAGAATCCACAGACTTCACTAGAAGTATTTCTTTTTTTTTTTTTTTTAGAGATAGAGTCTTACTTTGTCGCCCTCGGTAGAGTGCTGTGGCATTACAGCTCACAGCAACTTCAGACTCTTGCCTCAGCCTCCCAAGTAGCTGAGACTAAGATGCCCACCACAACTCCCGGCTATTTTTTGGTTGCACTTGTCATTGTTTAGCGGGCCCAGCCCAGGCCAGGTTCGAACCCGCCAGCCCCAGTGTTTGTGGCCGGGGCCCTACCCACTAAGCTACGGGCACCACCCTACATCAGTGTATTCTCATGGGCATTCATTTTATTCTAGGGGTGACATCCTGTACTGCTGTCATTTATTTTGTTGTCCCACTTATTTTTAGCTTTCCCCACTGAGGACTCTTTCAAGCAGGCTCCTTTTCTAATTTTCTTTTTAAAAATCATTTTTTTAACTTGCCATTTTGAAATGCATTCAGGCTTTTTAAAAATCGCAGAAACAGTCCAGAGAATTTTTTTCTACCCCATTTATTGATTTATTCAGTTATTTGTCTTTATTATATAGTCATGTATTGTAATTTAATGCTGTGCGTTATAATCCATTTGTATTATATATTTTGTTGCTCAGATTGTCTCAAATTAGGACATTGTCTCTGATGCTTTTTAAATGTAATTAACCTGACATTCAGTTATTTTTCCTCAGAAAACATTGAGAGCCATGCTGGTATATACGCCATGCCATAGTTTGGCAGAAAGAATCAAACTTCAGAGACTTCTGCGGCCAGTTGTAGACACCATCCTAGTCAAGTGTGCAGATGCCAATAGGTAAGGCCATACCAGTGATCCGCCTCAAACCATCTTGTCTTGGTTTGTGCCTATCACCAAGCCTCACTCCTAGTGTCCTTGATACACATGTATTAAATGAGTCTTTGAGTATGGTTTTTTTAATCTGATATTCAAAATTAAAATGTAGCTCTTAAAAGTTCTTAGGGACCAAGGAAAAGAACTAATGGCAAGTAAAAGCCCAGGTAATAAACTTCACAGACCTCCACATTACTGTCTTTTGATTGATTCTCTTAGCATTCTTTTTTTTTCTTTTTTTGAGACAGAGCCTCAAGCTGTCCCCCTGGGTAGAGTGCCGTGGCATTACAGCTCACAGCAACCTCCAACTCCTGGGCTCAAGCGAGTCTCCTGCCTCCGCCTCCCAAGTAGCTGGGACTACAGGCGCCCGCCACAACGCCCGGCTATTTTTTGGTTGCAGCCGTCATTGTTGTTTGGCGGGTCCAGGCTGGGGATTCGAACCTGCCACCTTAGGTGTACGTGACTGGCGCCTTAGCTGGTTTAGCTATAGGCGCCGAGCCTCTCTTAGCATTCTTAATTTGACGTTCATTTAACAAGAACATTAGCTGATGTGTATATCCGTGAAGTATAATCTCATTTTATAGAATGAGTTGCACAGTATAAGAACCAGTGAGAGCATTATATCTGCTTGTGCCTTATTATCAGGATTGAAAAAATACTAAACCCATTTCATTATTTTCAGTGTAATATTTCACTCCATTTAGGACAGTGAAATACTACCAACATTGATGTGTATTTTATCCAGGAGCCAGGGTTGACATCGCTCTCCTTTCCTTTTCAGCCGCACCAGTCAGCTGTCCATATCAACACTGCTGGAGTTGTGCAAAGGCCAAGCAGGAGAGTTGGCAGTTGGAAGAGAAATACTAAAAGCTGGTAATAACTTTCTACTTAAAATTAACATAGTGTGTTTTATCATTTTCCTTTAATGAGTCTGTCTTATCTCATAATCTCTCCTGGGACTGTTACAGGATTTTGAAATTTTTTTTTATTAAATCATAACTTTGTACATTGACGCATTTATAGGGTTCAGAGTACTGCTTTGATATACAATGTGAAGTGCTTACGTTGAACTAAGTAACACATCCATGACAATTATGCTCATCTCTTAATGCACATTAGGTGAAGTTCCCCCCAGATACCCTCTCTCCTCCCATGTCCCCCCTCTCCTCCCCTCTCTCTCCTCTTCCCTTCTACTTTCTGGACTATAGTTATGTTTTGCCATTCATTTGAATGTGTAGGTGATTATACGTTGATTTCATAGTAGTATTGAGCACATTGGATACTTTTTTTTTTCCATTCTTGAGATACTTTACTGAGAAGAATGTGTCCCAGCTGTTCCATCCAGGTAAACATAAAAGATATGAAGTCTCCTTTTTTATATACATTTTTTTAATTGTTGGGGATTCATTGAGGGTACAAGATGTGTCACACACTGAGACCCCACCCCCACTTCCCTCTCTCTGCTCTAACTTTCCCCACCCCCCACTGTGTCATTAATTGTCATCAAGATTGAATACCTAGGGTTCATGCTTCTCCATTCTTGTGATGCTTTACTAAGAATAATTTGTTCTGCTTCCATCCAGTAAATACAAATGCTATAAAGTCTCCATTTTTTTAATGGCTGAATAGTATTCCATGGTATACATGTACCACAGCTTGTTAATCCATTCCTGGGTTGGTGGGCATTTAGGCTCTTTCCACATTTTGGCAATTGCAAGTGTCCTTATAATAAAAGTTTTTTTTTTCCTTTTGGATAGATGCCCAATAGTGGGATTGCAGGATCAAACAGGAGGTCTAGCTTGAGTTCTTTGAGGTTTCTCATACTTCCTTCCAAAAAGGTCATATTACTTTACAGTCCCACCAGCAGTGTAAAAGTGTTCCTTTCCGTCCACATCCACGCCAGCATGTACTGTTTTGGAATTTTGTGATGTGGGCCATTCTCACTGGGGTTAGATGGTATCTCAGGGTTGTTTTGATTTACATTTCTCTAATAATTAGGGATGATGAGCATTTTTTCATATGTTTGCCAGCCATTCATCTTGTTTTTTTGAGAGAAGGTTCTACTCATGTCTCTTGCCCATTGATATATAGGATTGTTGGCTTTTTTCATGTGGATTAATTTGAGTTCTCTATAGATCCTAGTTATCAAGCTTTTGTCTGATTCAAAATATGCAAAATATCCTTTCCCATTGTATAGGTTGTCTATTTGCTTTGGTGGTTCTCTCCTTAGCTGTACAGAAGCTTTTCAGTTTAATTAAGTCCCATTTGTTTATTTTGGTTGTTGCAATTGCCATGGCAGTATTCTTCATGAAGTCTTTTCCCAGGCCCATATCTTCCAGTGTTTTTCCTATGCTTTCTTTTGAGGATTATTGTTTCATGCCTTAAATTGAAGTCCTTTATCCATCTTAAATCAATTTTTGTAAGTGGAGAGAGGTCCAGTTTCATTTTTTGCGTGTGGATATCCAGTTCTCCTAGCAACATTTATTGAATAGGGAGTGCTTCCCCCAGTGTATGTTCTTGTCTTTTTTTATGGCTGCATAGTATTCCATGGTGTACATATACTACAATTTTGTTAATCCATTCATGGGTCGATGGGCACTCAGGCTGTTTCCATGTCTTGGCTATTATGAATTGAGCTGCAATAAACATTCTGGTGCAGGTGTCTTTGTTGTAAAATAATTTCTGATTGTGTGGGTATGTACCTAGTAGACGAATTGCAGGATCTACTGGTAGGTCTACTTTTAATTCCTTGAGTATTCTCCAAACTTCTTTCCAAAAAGGTCATATTAGCTTGCCTTCCCACCAGAAGTGTAGAAGCGTTCCCTTCTCTCCGCATCCACGCCAACATCTGTAGTTTTAGGGGTTTGTGATGTGGGCTAATCTTATTAGAGTTAGATGATATCTCAAAGTGGTTTTCATTTGCATTTCTCTGATGATTAAGGATGATGAGCATTTTTTCATGTGTTTGTAGGCCCTGCGCCTGTCTTCATTAGAGAAGTTTCTGTTCAAGTCTCTTGCCCACATAGAAATGGGGATATTTGTTCTTTTCTTACTGATTAGTTTTGAGTTCTCTGTATATTCTAGTTATCAGACCTTTCTGAAGGTTGTCTGTTTGCTTTACTTACTGTGCTCTTGGGCTGTGTAAAAACTTTTTAGTTTGATCAGATCCCAGTAATGTATTTTCAGTGTTGCTTCAATTGCCCAGGGGTGGTCCTCCTCGTAAAATATTCTCCAGACAATTTATTTTCTTTTTTTTTTTTTTTTCTTTTTTTGAGACAGAGCCTCAAGCTGTCACACTGCAGCTCACAGCAACCTCTAACTCCTGGGCTCATGCAAGTCTCCTGCCTCTACCTCCCAAGTAGCTGGGCGTACGGGCCCCCGCCACAATGCCTGGCTATTTTTTGGTTGCAGCTGTCACTGTTGTTTGGCCGGCCCAGGCTTGATTCAAACCTGCCAGCTCAGGTGTATGTGGCTGGCACCTTAGCCGCTTGAGCCACAGGCACTGAGCCCCAGACCAATTTCTTAAAGTGTTTTCCCTGCACTCTCTTCTAGTATTTTTATAGTTTCGTGTCTTAAGTTTAAATCTTTTATCCAGTGAGAATCAATTTTTGTTAATGGTGAAAGGTGGGGGTCCAGTTTCAGTCTTCTACAGGTTGTCAGCCAGTTCACCCAGCACCGTTTGTTAAATAGGGAGTTTTTCACCCACGGAATAATTTTGATAGGCTTGTGAAAAATCAAATGACAATAAGCTGGGTTCATCTCTTGGTTCTCTATTCTGTTCCATAAATCTACCTCCCTGGTTTGGGCCAGTACCATGCTGTTTTGATCACTATAGATTTATAGTATAGCCCAAAGTCTAGTAACGTGATACCTCCTGATTTGTTCTTATTTCTGAGTAACGTATTTGCTATTTGAGGTTTTTTCTGATTCCATATAAAGCGAAGTACTATTTTTTCAAGTTCTTTAAAGTATGACAGTGGTGCTTTAATAGGGCTTGCATTAAATCTGTAGGTTGCTTTGGATGATATGGACATTTTAACAATGTTGATTCTTTCCAGCCATGAGCATAGTATGTTTTTCTGTTTGTTAACATCTTCAGCTATTTTCTCAGAGTTTCATAGTTCTCTTTATAGAGATCCTTCATGTCCTTTGTTAGGTAAATTCCCAGATATTTCATCTTCTTTGGCACTACTGTAAAAGGAATAGTCCTTGACTTTTATTTTCAGCTTGACTATTGTTGGCATACGTAAAAGCTACTGATTTGTAAGTATTGATTTTGTATCCTGAGATGCTTCTGTATTCCTTGATCACCTCTAAGAGTTTTGAAGTTGAGTCCCTGGGATTTTCCAGGTATAGGATCATATCATCAGCAAAGAGTGAGAGTTTGATCTCCTCTGACCCTATTTGGATACCGTTGATTGCCTTCTTTTGCCTGATTGCAATAGCTAAGACTTCCATTACTATGTTGAATAGCAGTGGAGACAGTGGGCATCCTTGCCTTGTTCCTGAGCTGAGTGGAAATGTTTTCAATTTTACACCGTTCAATGATACTGGCTGTGGGTTTGCTGTAGATGGCCTCTATCAGTTTAAGAAATGTCCTTTCAATGCCTATTTTCTTAAGTGTTCTGATCAGGAAAGGATGCTGGATATTATCAAAGTATCAAAGGCTTTTTTTTTTTTTTTGCAGTTTTTGGCCAGGGCTGGGTTTGAACCCACAACCTCAGGCATATGGGTCTAGGGCCCTACCCCTTTGAGCCACAGGCACCACCCTATCAAAGGCTTTTTTTGCATAAGTTCAGAGAATCATTGAAGGTTGATGACCATCTTCTTCTGGCTTGAAACGTTTCCACTGAGAGATCTGCAGTTTTTCTGATATTTCTCCCTTTGTAGGTGATGCTTTTCTTACATCTGGCTGCTTGCAGAATTTTCTCCTTCATCTTAACTTTGGCAAAATTAATCACAATGTGTCTAGGAGATACTTTACTTGGATTGAGTCTTGCTGGGGTTCTGAAACTGTCTGCTATCTGAAGTTCTGTATCTCTTGCAGTGTTTGGGAAATTCTCCTCCAAAATCTCTTGGAGTAGAGCATCTATGCCTTTAGGACCATCCTCTTCTCCTTTGAGAATTCCTATAAGACAAATGTTTGATCTTTTGGAGTGATCCCACAGCTTTCTCAGGGAATGATCAGTTTTTGCTCTCCATTTGTCTGCCTCTTTGACTGTTTGGGAAAGTTCAAAAGTTTTGTCTTCAGTTTCAGAGATCCTTCCTTCTGCCTGGTCAACTCTATTACTGAGGGATTCTACTGTATTTTGGAGTTCCTCAACTAACTTTTTCGTTTCCTTGAGCTCTGCTTTCCCTTTTCTCATTATGTCCATATCTTTCTTGACTTTGTCTTTGAATTCATTAATTTCTTGAGACAATCTTTGGAATTCAGTTTCTATGTTTTCTTCCATTCTATTTATCTTATTTGCCATCCATATTCTGAATTCAGTTTCTGCCATTTGTCTGTGCATGGCATCTTCACTTCTGTCTCCTTTGTCATTTCTGGGGGTGGGGGTTGATCTACACTGGTTATTCATGTTGCCTTCTTCTTTTGGGTCTGCACCATGTTTATTTTCCACTATTTGGTTATTAGAACTGGTAGGGTGAGATTGGATTGGGGTTCCCAGGTAGTAGAGATAGCCCCTTACCAAAGCCCCAGGCTTTGTGATTGTGGCTTATCTCCTACAACCTTACAAAGGCCCCTTTCAGACTTCTGGCTTGAGATTCTGAGGATCTACTTGGTGAGATAGCGCAAGCTAGCTCTGTTTTGATATTAGCCAACCTCTACCCTAAGAAGCCATGGTGCTGGGTTTAAATCTCGGCTGTAAAGCCATAGTATTGGGTTTAAATCTCAGCTGTGAAGAGATACAAATAGCTGTAGTACCCAGCCTTCACAGTTCAGTTCTTATCCTCTATGAACTTCGAAGGTCAACCTCAGAATGTCCCCAAGTGGATAGCCCCAGACACGAGTTCCAATTAAATTATCTCAGTCAATGCAAACCCTGCTCAACAGAGAGGGATTCAAGGGTCTCCAACAGCACAATTGGAGCCAGGGATCCCTATCCCCACCCGCCAGATTCAGTCCACATTGTTGTCCACATCTCTGCTCACAGGCCCAGTTGGAGGCAGGGGCCACTCCCCTGCCCACTATTCTCAGTCCACACACAACTGGCCTCTGCTTGCCAGACCAGTTGGAGTCAGGGAACCACGCCCCCGCCTGCCAGTCTCAGTCCACTGCCTGGTAAGCTTCTGTTTGCAGGCTCTGTTGGAGTCAGGGCACCACACCCTGCCCACAGGTCTCAGTCCTCACCTGGTAAGCCTCTGCTCACAGCTCCCAGTTGGAGACAGGGGACCATGCCCTTGCCCTCAGGTCTCAGTCCACACCTGGTAAGCCTCTGCTCTGCTCGCAGGCCCAGTAGGGGCTGGGGATCAGCCCTGCCTGCCGAACTCAGTCCACATGGAACACTCTCCACATGGGTGCTGTCAGTTCCACAGTCCACATGGAACACACCACATGGGTGCTGTCAGAGCCAGGGGTTCTGCACCCTGTCCCACCAGACACAGCCTGAACCAACAGTCAACACCACCACTAGCCGGGCGTAGTCATAACCAGGGGACTCTTCTCCTCCCATCGAGGATCCCTTTCTTCCTGCACCCTCTTTCTTCCCCATTAGTCACACATTCCGTCCTGATGGTTGGTGGTCCACACTATGCCCAGATCTCTCAGGAAAAGACCAAACACTCTGCGCTCTGCAGGGGGCAGAACTTCAGACTGCCATGCAAGGGGGGAAGGGTGAACTGGGAGTTTGGACTTGTGGGGGAAAATATCTGTTCTATTTTATGCCTGGCAGGGTGGTGTCTAGGTTCATAAGAGGGACCTCCGTGGAGAAAGAGACCTAGCGTTTAGCAGCTCTCTCCAGGGAGGCAAAAGGAGAGGTCTTTTGTTCCTGCTCACTTGCAGGTAGGCTGCGGCAGGCCTCCTGCTTGGGGGAGGGGTCTCCCGTCCTCTAGTCGATAGGCTTTGCACCTGTAATTTGTTTTCTCAAATGCTCTTCCTTGGAGTTACAGCTTGCTGAACTTCTTTCTTGCTCCGCTCTCCACATGGGGCTTCATGGAGTCTGATTCTGTCCAGTTTTTCTCCCTCTGGTCAGGAGCCTCTGCTGAGGGTTGCTACCACTTGGCCATCTTCCCAGAATTCCAGGATTTTGAAACTTTGTCAATTAATTTACTCTGCTAAGTTTAGAAATATGAATTAATCTAAGAGATAAACTCTTTAAATTGATATAATTTAGAGTATTTTTTTTTGCCTTCTTCCATTTAATCATGGTTTGGTCTAGATTTTAATGTGACTATTTTTCAGTCATTCATTTTTATTTTCCTTTTTGTAGGTTCCATTGGTATTGGTGGTGTTGATTATGTCTTAAATTGTATTCTTGGAAACCAAACTGAATCCAACAACTGGCAAGAACTCCTGGGCCGCCTTTGTCTTATAGATAGACTATTGTTGGAATTTCCTGCTGAATTTTATCCTCATATTGTCAGTACTGAAGTTTCACAAGCTGAGCCTGTTGAAATCAGGTAACTTTTCTTTTGAAAATATCACATATTACTTGCATCTTCCTATCCACCCCACCACGTTCTCCCTGAGAATGACACATTTTAGATTTGTCAAACACTGTAATTATGGAGCATAGATAGATACTAATACCTTAATATTTGATTGACATAAAAGCCTGAAGTCTGTTTAATTAGAAAGTTATAGATCCTTTATAGTAAAATGGATTTTGGAGTGTACAAGCTATAAATTACTGCCATTTTTTAAAAATTTACATACATTTTTTCATTCGTCCAAACTGTCTTGTAATTGTGCTTTTTTGTTTCAGGTATAAGAAGCTGCTGTCCCTCTTGACCTTTGCTTTGCAGTCCATTGATAATTCCCACTCAATGGTTGGCAAACTTTCCCGAAGGATCTATTTGAGTTCTGCAAGAATGGTTACCACAGTCCCCCACGTGTTTTCAAAGCTGTTAGAAATGCTGAGTGTTTCCAGCTCCACTCACTTCTCCAGGATGCGTCGCCGCTTGATGGCTATTGCAGATGAGGTGGAAATCGCCGAGGCCATCCAGCTGGGCATAGAAGAGACTTTGGGTGGGCAGCAGGACGACTTTCTGCAGGCATCTGTCCCTAACAGCTGTCCAGAAACCACAGAGAATGGTTCTCTTGAGTGCACAGTCCATTTAGAGAAAACTGGAAAATTGTTACGTGCTACAAATTTGAGTGCCAGTTCAGAGGACATTTCTGACAGACTGGCCAGCATTTCAGTAGGACTTCCTAGTTCAGCAGCAACAACAGAGCAACCAAAGCCAATGGTTCAAACAAAAGGCAGACCCCACAGTCAGTGTTTGAACTCCTCTCCCTTATCTCATCATTCCCAGTTAACGTTCCCAGCCAAATCAGCCTCTTGTGCTGGGGCATCCCCATCCGTGCCAGCCCCATCTGTGCCAGCCAGCACTGTAACAGATGCGTCTAAACATAGACCTCAAGGATTCATTCCCTGCAAAATACCTTCTGCATCTCCTCAAATGCAGCGCAAGTTTTCTCTTCAATTCCAGAGAAACTGTTCTGAAAACAAAGACTCGGGTAAAGTTTCCCCAATCTTTACTCAGTCAAGACCTCTGCTCTCTAGTAATATACACAGGCCAAAGCCATCTCGACCTACCCCAGGCAATGCAAGTAAACAGGGAGATGTCTCAAAAAACAGCATGACACTTGATCTGAACAGTACCAAATGTGATGACAGCTTTGGCAGTAGCAATAGTAGTAGTAATGCTGTCATTCCCAGTGACGAGACAGTGTTCACCCCAGTAGAGGAGAAAAGCAGACTCGATGTCAATACAGAGCTCAACTCCAGTATTGAGGACCTTCTTGAAGCATCCATGCCTTCAAGTGATACGACAGTAACTTTTAAGTCAGAAGTTGCTGTCCTCTCTCCTGAAAAGGCTGAAAATGACGATACCTACAAAGATGATGTGAATCACAATCGGAAGTGCAAAGAAAAGATGGAAGCTGAAGAGGAAGAAGCTTTAGCGATTGCCATGGCAATGTCAGCGTCTCAGGATGCCCTCCCCGTGGTTCCTCAGCTTCAGGTTGAGAATGGGGAGGATATCATCATCATTCAACAGGATGTGAGTACAAATTCTTAAGAGGTTAGAGTTTCCTTGGACCACGCTAGAATGAATCTCATTCAGAAATGCTGCTTTTAACACAAGTTAATCATTGCAAACAGGTTTTTCACATAGAATTCTTATGTAACAGTAATGTTTGCATCATTTAAATACAACACTCCTTGCTTATTTCAAAAGCATTTCTGATTGATTACATAATGGTGATTACTTCTACATTTGACATTGGTCACCAGCACCATTCATTCAGAGGTCAAGTTTATAGATTGTTTGGGAAGCCAGACTAAACATAAAGTAATACTTTGCCAGGCTAAAATCTTACTCTTTTAATAATTAAAAAGTGGCTTTCTTTTAATATGTAGACACCAGAGACTCTACCAGGACATACCAAAGCAAAGCAACCCTACAGAGAAGACACTGAATGGCTGAAAGGTCAGCAGATAGGCCTTGGAGCATTTTCTTCTTGTTATCAGGCTCAAGATGTGGGAACTGGAACTTTAATGGCTGTTAAGCAGGTAAATATCCAGAGAGCATATAAACAAAATGATTCAAATTATAAAATGAAGCATGAGCAAATAAAAACAATAAAGGGTATGTCCTATGTATGTGTTTTAGTTGTTTAAACTTTAAGAAACACTAAATTTCTAAGTAGACATTGCCAAAGCACCAGTAACATTATGAATTCTATTATTAAAAGTTGAAGCATAAGTATTATAAAATACAGTATCAAGATGAAGCTTGTAGAAGTTTTCGTTTTTTGTTCTTGGTTTTTATAATTAGTAAAGGGATGGTTTCATGCTTCTTTCAGCAGTATATTGGTGCAGTGCCATCTCAGGGTTCCTGTGGTTTACTTTTCTTTTTGGCAGTTTTTGCCCGGGGCCGGGTTTGAACCCACCACCGCCAGTGTGGGGGGCCAGCGCCCTACTCCTTTGAGCCACAGGCACTGCCCCTGTGGTTTACTTTTTATAATGAGCATGCTTATCTGGATAGGAAAATGATTTTATTCTTAATTCTTCTCCCATGGCTAGACTTTTCTCATTTGTACTCTGTCTTCAAACAGTTGAAATATACTAGCTATATATCCCTGTATGTTTACTATATTGCACTGCTTCTCAAACTAGATTCTCACCTAAAAGAGTCTTTTTTTTTTTTAAAGTGCTCTACATCCATGATCATAAATGCCATCTGTTCCTAATATATAAGCCAATTTGGATCTGTCCATTTTAGGGCAGATCATTAGTGAAAACTTGCAAAACTTTGTGAACATGTTCATTTGAAACAGGTGACGTACGTCAGAAACACATCTTCTGAGCAGGAAGAAGTAGTGGAAGCATTAAGAGAAGAGATAAGAATGATGAGCCATCTGAATCATCCGAACATCATTAGGATGTTGGGGGCCACATGTGAGAAGAGCAATTACAATCTCTTCATCGAATGGATGGCAGGTATGTTCATGTACAAATAATAGAATGTGGATTTAACTTTCTGCTGTTCAATTGAGGACAAACAGCTAATGAACATTTATTTTTATTAAACAGTTGAGTTTCTAAAAACAAACTGCCCCTGATATACTAGTATGAGCTGCGGATACTTCATTTTATCTTTCATCAACATAAGTAAAGTTTTCACTACCTCCATCCACCTTTTTAGTTTTTCCAGTATGTTTGAATGATTGGGTAGCATTGTTTTATAAGAAAGATTTTTTTTAATGCCTAATCTTATAAGATCTGTATTTTTCCAAGTGACTATCATTAATTGGACAGATTAGGAAGTGTTTCAGTATAACCAAAAAAATCAACATATAATTTAAATTCACTTTTAGAAATAAACCAGCACTGAAGTATAAAGTTGAGTCTTGGCATCTACTCAAACAGATAAAAGACTGAGTTTTATTTTGTACTATACAATGTAATGACTTGGGATGTGGTATAGATTCTTTAATTTAACTTCTTAGATTTGTGTGTATTTTACGAATGCATTTCTATTTCCCATTCAGTTCTTACATGCATTATGTATTGTTGGTCTTCATAATACTGAGTAGATGGTTGGCTATTATAAACGCTTTTTAAGGAGATGCACTGAATTTGTGACTTGTCCAAGTTCAGGACTAAGAAATGGTAGGAAATAAAGCCTAACCCACATCTTCTGGAACCTCTGCATGTTCTCTTTGCCTTACGCTAAACAGCATGCTAGCACTGTTAGCATTGAAGTCACCAGTATAAGGGCATTGTTTAATTTGGTTAGGAAGACAGAAGTAAAGTGTACATTTTAGAAAGTTTCACATAAACTTTTTTAAAGTTTTCTAAAATCTTGGCTCAGCGCCCATGCTCAGTGGTTGGGGCACTGGCCACATACACCGAGGCTGCTGGGTTCCAACCCGGCCCGGGCCTGCTAAACAACAGCAACAAAAAAATAGCCACACGTTGTGACGGGCATCTATAGTCCCAGCTACTTGGGAGGCTGAGGATCCCTTAAGAGAATCACTTAAACCGAAAGAGTTTGAGGTTACTGTGAGCCATGCTGCCACAGCACTCTACCAGGGGTGACATAGTGAGACTCTGTCTCAAAAAAAAAAAAAAAAAGTGTTCTGAAATCTTAGCCCTCCAATAAACTAGTTACATGAGGGATCTGTGAAAATGTCTTCTAATTAATAGATTTTTAAGATGATACAGGAATGTGCTCTTAAATCAGTTTTGCTTGTGATATAGGGTATAAATTTAATGTTGTAGATGTGAATGTGAGTTCATGCTTTAGGAACCAGAGTTGAATGAACAACTTTAATTCTGGCTTAAGTTTATGATAATTGTTTCTGTTTTGTATTTTTCATATAGGAGGATCTGTGGCTCATTTGCTGAGTAAATATGGAGCCTTCAAAGAATCAGTAGTTATTAACTATACTGAACAGTTACTTCGTGGCCTTTCATATCTCCATGAAAACCAAATCATTCACAGAGATGTCAAAGGTGAGGGTTCTTGTAATGTTTATCTAGTGACAGTAAGAAAACAAATGTAATTTTAAAATTTGGATCTTTGTTTATTGTTTCTAACTATGGGATGGTTCTGCTGAGTAACTCAAATCAGTAGAGTACTAGAACTGAAAGGGGCCTCAAGGGTCACTTAATCCACCTTCCTCTTTCCATAGAAAAGTATATTCAGTATAAGAGAGACTGATTTTTCCACTGTTTTACTGCTAGTTGATGGCAGAAAGTGGAGCATCTAGGTGTAGGAATTCCCTGTCTTGGCCTCAGGACATACTGATTCCCAGAAAGTTCCTGTTCCTGGTTTTATTTAGTATAATGGAGATATTACAAACTTCTTTTAAGAAAAATTCTGAGATCTTTTGCAGGTCACTTTGTTTTTATTAAGAGCAGCTGTGGTTTTCTACCATGGATCTTTTTAGGTAGTATTTGATACATACTGAGTATATTATATATGCTAATTTTATATATAAGTGCTTTTCTAACATTAGCTTTTTATTAAGGCATAATTATGAAATGAAGCATATACAGTAGAATCTCTGTAAGGTGACCACCCCAAGGACCGTAACAAACTGGTTGACATGCGGAAGTCATCAACAAGGAGCCAGGCCGACCACAGTGAATGTACATGTGATGCCCGTCCAGTTTGTGAAAATTAGGACAGCTTGAGGGGGTGGTCACTGTAGGGAGGTGGTCAACTGCGGAGCTTCTACTGTGGTTCGAAGTGATTTAGATTAGTATGTTTCAACAAAATATTGTCTTAATGTAATTACATTGAAGTTTGGAGAAAGAGTTGTGAATATTACAGGTTTTCAACACTCATTAATATGAGTTTCACTAAAATCTCTGTCTTGACCTCTTTATACCTTCATACTGTTGTTGAGACTTTGCCTCTGAGACTTTAGATTTTATATATACTAGGGAGACCTGTAGGAATGAAGTGAAAGGAAAAGAGAGTGGCAGTCCACTTCGTTCTTTTGTCATTGTCCCATTTCATTTGTAACATATTACTGGATTTTTAATCTCTCTTTGTTTTTAACATTTAAGGTCATTTGCTGTGTTTGTTGACAGGTGCCAATTTGCTAATTGACAGTACAGGTCAGAGACTAAGAATTGCAGATTTTGGAGCTGCAGCCAGGTTGGCGTCAAAAGGAACTGGTGCGGGAGAGTTTCAGGGGCAGTTATTGGGGACAATTGCGTTTATGGCACCTGAGGTGAGCAGCAGCTTTGAGTGTGATGAAAGTATTTCTTCATGACAGCACTATACCAATTGATTTTGCAGTGGTATCCAGTATGTACTTAGCAATTAGAAGTCCACGTGCCCTGAACATAAGACTTCAATAATACCTTTCTTTTCGTGCCCTATTCTCTACCTTTCCATCTTTGTCTTGACAAAATTTAGAAAGACAGGTTTTAATATATTTGCTATTAAAGGCTATTTCTTACAAAGAATTGTTGAGTACTTTATAGTAATTGTTTTGCAGTAAACAAAAAATGCATGTAATAGAAATTTTTTTAAATAGTTCTCTCTCTATTCCAGAGGGAGATGAGCACACAGAGCAAAACCTTAGCAGTAGTGGGAAAGTGTAACGAAGCATTGCTCTGCTGACTCAGCCTCTGCTGAAGTGCTCATAACTCTCCATGATTATGTGGTGTAACTCTGGCCCCATAATTTGCTAAGAGCAAAATTCTGTGATGTCACTCTCGTACAGAATCTCACAGTTGTCCAGAATACTTTGTTACACAGAAAATTAAGCTTATTCATGAAATGAGACCTCAGGTAGTCCATATAATTACTATTTGTACCATTATTTACCCTGAAGTTAAAAACTAGAATCTGTGACTACAAAATGGCTTTCCCTTTTTTTAAATGAGTCACATTTCCAAATTAACTTTGTTTTATCCTCAGGTGCTAAGAGGTCAGCAGTACGGTAGGAGCTGTGACGTGTGGAGCGTTGGCTGTGCTATTATAGAAATGGCTTGTGCAAAACCACCTTGGAATGCAGAAAAACACTCCAATCATCTTGCTTTGATATTTAAGGTAATTGTGAGATAAAAGTGACTTATTTATACTAAAGTAGGCAGGGGGCAGATTCCCATGGGCTCTCCCTAACTGTCACTCTATCACGAAGGTAAATCTTCCTTGAAATAGGCAGATGATTTCTGCTTGTCATTTATTCAGGGGAATTTGACTTAACTTTTTTACTTTAAGATGGCACAAAAGCAGTACAAATGGAGTAAAAATAGTCCTTCAAATTTACACCTAGTCAACTGGCAATCCAGTTCTACCTTCTTACAACCTTTAAATCCATTCTCTCCATTTCTATCATTGAACAGTGTAATGGTTGAGATGTTTAGCTTTTGAGGTGGAGCCTGTGGCTCAAAGGAGTGGGACGCCAACCCCATATACCAGAGGTGGTGGGTTCAAACCCAGCCCTGGCTAAAAACTGCAGGGAAAAAAAAGGGGGGGAGATGTTTAGCTTTTGTAGACAAAAGCTTAGGAGTCATACAGACTTGGTTTCAAACCCTGGCTCTTAAAGGCCATGTGACCTTAATTACTTTTTGTATCTATCCTCCATTCTCTTATTTGTAAAGTAGGTACAATAATAGCACCTACATTACAAGATTATTATGAAGATAAAATTGCCTCTGGGCCATAGGCAAATACTTAGCCCACACAGTCGCTCCCACCTCATAAGCTCCTCTAGTCCTCCCCAGCTGTGTCGGTTCCTCAGTCACTGACAGTACCTAGTTTGCGTTACTGCCATTATTGCTCTTTTCCTCTGTTCTTCCGTATTGCCCTTGTTCCTTCTCTGAGTGGTTCTAGTTCTGATTCAAGTTCACATTCAGCACTCTTCCTACTTAGGCACTCTGTGGCACACCGGTCTGGTCCAGACTGTCACACTTTAGTACAGACCTGTGTCTGATACATTCTTGCTGGTCTTAATGCTTGTTTATGTTCCTGTCTTACATTCCTTTTCAAACTAGTCTCCTTGAGGGCCATTCCTGTCTGATTCATTTTTGTTCCCTTCCACAGAAACCTAAACAGAAGTTGCACAATAAATACTCATGGCCAGGATCAATTTGAACGTTTGATGTTATTTTCAATGTTTGGAAACCATAGAAATAAATAAAAATGATTTTCAAATCAGCACAGTCCATTTTGGCACATTTGGGGGAAGATTTTGTTGTAGTTAAGTGGATTTAATTTGTTTAGATTTAAAATTATTTAGATTTATCGAAAAGTTCTTCATGCTTGGGATAGTGGTTCCTACTAGCACTCTGAGAGGCCGAGGCAGGAGGATAGCTTGAAGTCAGGAGTTTGGGGGTAGCCTGAGCAAGAGCGAGACTCCATCTCTCCCAAAAATATAAAAAATTAGCTGTTACACTTGTCTGTAGTTCCAGTTCCTTGGGAGGCTGAGATAAGAGGATCACTTGAGCCCAAGAGTTAGAGATTGCAGTGAGCTGTGATCACACTGCTGCACTCTAGCCAGGGCGACAAACTGGGGGGGAAAAAAAGGTTGTTTATAGTATATTTAATACTAAGAATTAGGATTTGTCCAACACTGAAGAAAAAAGTTAAATGCTGTTGTGTTTTCTGTGTACTAAATAGACTGGCCAGATCTGGTCTTTCTCACTCTGTGCTGAAAACAGAAAATGTGCAGAAAATCACAAAAAGGACAAACCATCTCAGAGACTGAATATGAGGAAAGCAGAATTCATCTGAGTGAATAATTTCCTTACCTGATTGTTGTGATGTGTACTTACCCTTGTTCAGTTAGACAATAAGGAACGCTCTCGACCATCTGAATAGGATCAATTTAATCAAACTCTAAAATCCTAAAACTTGCCAGACTAGAGGAAACGTGTCCATCCAGTGGGTGAGTTTTCCATAGGCTTCTTGATAGCAGGAAGTCCTCCCACTTGTGCTTCAGTTCCTCTATGTTCACGATGCAAATGTAGAGGCTATGAAGTAGATGCATTTCTGTATCAGCAGTTCCAGGTGTGGAAAGGACCAATGCTCTGGCTTTTTCTCCTACAGATTGCTAGTGCAACTACTGCCCCATCGATCCCTTCACACCTGTCTCCTGGTTTACGAGACGTGGCTCTTCGTTGTTTAGAACTTCAACCTCAGGACAGACCTCCATCAAGAGAGCTACTGAAGCATCCAGTCTTCCGTACTACGTGGTAGCCAGTTACACGAATAACTGCAATAGAGACAGGATGCTCAACAAGAGAAAAAAAACTTGTGGGGAGCCATGCCAATAATCGACTGGCCTTCACGCCACTGAACAGCAATGAACCAGGCCAGTGGGGAACCCTTACCTAAGTATGTGATTGACAAATCATGATCTGTACCTAAGCAAAAGTCCACAACTTGTGCAGGAACTGTAAACTGTGCCTTTCCCAGAACTGGCCCTAGGTGAACAGCAAAACAGTGAAGTTTGCATGACTGAATAGCAAAACATTATTTTTTGGAGCACTTTTTCAGCAATATTAGCAGCTGAGGGGCTCAGGATCTATTTTAATATCTCAATAATTATTCCATTTCATATAGTTATCACAAGCAGGGGGTTCTGCAGTTTCATTCAATTTGTCACTGGCTGTAAAATCAGTATCTGCCTCTTTTAAATCAGAGTATGCTATGAGTAGCAGTAAATACATATATTTTTTAAAGTTGATAACTTCTTTATGACCCACAGTTGACCTTTATTTTTTTTTTTTTAAAATGCCTGGGCAATTGTGGTTCATTGTGCATTTTACTGTTGGCCCATTCATTTCGTTTTTGAAAGTTATGGTTCTGTATTTTCATTTCACCTTCATTTTGTTTAATATTCAGGGAAAGGTGATCTTTTCAAATAAGAAAAAAAAATAGAACTAGGTGTGTGAACTAGAATTTATTAAATATCTTGCTATTGCAAGAGTTTTTTAAATACAGATTTAACTTTTTTTTTTAATTGGAATATCATAAAGTACTACCTACATCTGAGTCAGTCACTGCTCTTATTGTGCAGGTTCAATGTAAATTAACTGAAAATCAACTGTTCTCTGTGATGCAGCTCGCAACCAAGATCAAGATTACTTTGAAATTTATTTGAATTTTTTGAACGTTGTGGTTTCCTTTGTCAGCTTTAGTAAACTTCACACCAGTTAGGTCTTACTCTGTGTAACAATCCGTCATTTACCATCACTAGTGATGAGAACATGGAACTGCTATTTTCCTTCTTCTGTGCACCGTCCCTTTACAGTAGGCCTGGCTGATAATTAGAGAAAAATTAACTTAATTTAGCTTGATTACTCAACTACTAATTAGTAATGTTGTTAAACAGTAAATTTGCTTTGAATTTGGAAAATGTGTTCAGAAAGAAAATGATTGAATTTTATTCACTAATTTCTTGAATTTTGCACAATTATCTAATGGTTTTAGTCTAGGGTTGAATTCAGGTGCATGGAATCCTGAAGGAAAATGGTGGCTCCTTTATCCCTTTTTTGTGAGTCTTTTTAAATCAAGTACTGATAAATACAACTTTGAGATTTTAGTTTTAACTCTTCAGAAGCCAGTGTGAAATAGAATTGGTTATTCTCAAAGACTCAGGATAAACTAAATAAGCTATATAGAGTACATTTTAAATGTACAACACAAATTGGAAGTGAAATAAGTTACAAGATAAGTTTACAGGGATATATTGCTTATAATTTTTAAAAGGCAGTTTGTTTTTTTATGTGTCTTGTTTTTAGTGAAATTTTACATTCCTTTGTTTTAGAAGATTGGCAACATTTGAAGAGTTAAAAAATAGTACAGAAATGTGAAGTTTGGTAGCTCTAAATGTGTTGTACTTGACTTTGTTTTATTTTCTTTTTTGTGTTGTTTGTTTGTTGGTTTTTGTTTTTTGACTACTTAGAATTTTCACAATTCTAATGAGATTGTTTCCAAGTCTCTCATGTGCAAGCTTTAAAGGATGCACTCTTGCCATTTTATGTACTGGAAGATCATTGGTCAGATTAATACTGTGTCTGACAGAAATGTAAACTGTATAAACTGAGGAACCTCAGCTAATCAGTATTACTTTGTAGATCACCATGCCCACCACATTTCAAACTCAGACTATCAATGTCAGAATCCATTGTGTTTGAGTTTGTTTGCAGTTCCCTCAGCTTGCTGGTAATTGTGGTGTTTTGTTTTTTGTTTTGTTTTCAATGCAAATGTGATGTAATATTCTTATTTTCTTTGGATCAAAGCTGGACTGAAAATTGTATTGTGTAATTATTTTTGTGTTCTTAATGTTATTTGGTACTCAAGTTGTAAATAGTGTCTACTGCTGTTTATTCCAGTTTCTACTACCTCAGGTGTCCTATAGATTTTTCTTCTACCAAAGTTCACTTTCACAATGAAATTATATTTGCTGTGTGACTATGATTCCTAAGACTTCCAGGGCTTAAGGGCTAACTTCTATTAGCACCTTACTGTGTAAGCAAATGTTACAAAAAAAAAAATCTCTGGGTTAAGAAAATTTGGCTTAAATGTATCCTTTGTTTATTTTAAATATATCGAGATATTTTAATTAAAATTTTTACCCCATTGAACCAATTTTATAGTATTTGTACCTATTTTGGTGTTTTTGTCTTTATAGTAAATAAAAGTTTTTGAACAAAAGTTGTTACTTTCATTTATTTTGAAGTAATTTTATATAAAAGTTACAAGAATACAACAAAGAACTCGTATATACCCTTCACCAGAGACCATAGTCAGCTGTGGGCAGCTGCCCAGTTTTGTCCTTTATGAGCAAGAGGATCCAGACCAAGATGGCACATAGCTCTTAGATGTCATGTTTCTTCAGTCTCATTCAAGTCCAGAACGACTTCTTAGTTCTTCCTTGACATTCATGGCCTTAATTTTTTTTCAAGATTTTAGGTTGTTTTAAGACCCTCGATTTGAGTTTTTTCTAAACTCCTCCCAATTAGATTCAGAGTACACATTTTTGGTGGGAAAATCATGGGAGTGATGCTGTGCTCTTCTCAGTGTATCTCATCTGGAAGCTCCGAGGACGATTTGTCCCACTGTTGGTGATACTAACTGTGATGGACACTGTAACGTTACTCTTTCCCTTTATAATTAATTTCCACCTTTATAGTAAGTATTCTATGAGGGTGATACTTTGAGACTACATAAATATCCATTTGTCTCATCTAATTTTAGCTCTTTGCTCTTAGCCTTCTTGCCTGAATTATTTCTCTGTTAGTTGCCAAATGATGATCTTCCAGTTCCTTCATCTCTTCTGTATTGTAGTCATTGGCACTTCGCTATGAGGAAGAGCATTCTCTTCCCTTCTCCCATTATACTTTTATCATATATTTTTTGGTTGCAGTCATCGTTGTTTGGCGGGCCCAGGCTGGGGATTCGAACCTGCCACCTTGGGTGTATGTGGCTGGCGCCTTAGCCACTTGAGCCACAGGCGCCGAGCCACTTTTATCATATATTATCATATATTTGCTCACATTGGCTAGTGGGAACTTCTGAGAGCTAGCATCTTTGACCTTGGTAAGCCATCATTCTTTGAACACTTCTATACTTTGAGCTCCATCTGTGCCCTATCTGCTGTGGCCCTGTGATCATCCATTTTCTCAAAGAGCTCTAATTCCTTTGATGGAAAATGATATTTGAAAACCAAGATGTGGCTGCTAGATATGCTTATTACTACTGGGTGTCACTGTTCCCAGACCCTCTTTGTAGGGTTAGAAAATTATACATGTAATTTTCACATATAATTTATATAATTATATGTATAATTAATATATAATTTTGTTATAATTATATATAAGATTCACAATATATAAATATAAGATTCATTATATAATTTACATAATTTAATATAAACTGCATATATAATTTTCATAATACCGTGTTTCCCCCAAAATAAGACCTACCCAAAAAATAAGCCCTAGCAGGATTTCTATGCATTTGTTAAATAGAAGCCCTACCCCAATAAGACCTAGTGATGGGTATGGCTATGCAGATATGCTGCATTTCAGCATGGAGCGGTAAGGAAGACTGGAATACCTTTCATCTGCCACAGCTCCTTTCTCCAAGCTGTTGAGACTTCTGCGGATGCGCACTGTATTGTAGTCATTGGCACTTCGCTATAAGGAAGAGCATTCTCTTCTCCCATTTACTTTTATCATATATTATCATATATTTGCTCACTACTACCACAGTGTGGTAACCGTGGTCGCAGGCATCCTTTTGCACACCTGCGAACAGCTAGGGGAAAGGAGTTCAGGCATTACTAGCACCAGCCCCACCAACAAGGTTGGCTCCCCCTGTCAGGTTCCAGAAGATAAGACTTAACTATATTTGAATAAATGTAGATTGTTGTATTATACTTGATAAAAATAAGACATCCCCTGAGAATAAGCCCTAGTTTGTCTTCTTGAGAAAAAATACAGTGTCTTATTTTCGGGGAAACACAGTATATGAATAGGTACGTTTTCGTCACATGCAGAATATTCACATAAAAATCAGGAGTGCACACCAGTCTTTGAGTTCTGATCTAACACCAAGTTTCATTCAAACTTTACAAATCTGTACCTCCTTTCTCAGGTAATGGGAACCCTGGCTCCAGTTACTCTCCACATACTGACGAGCTTAGTTCCTCCCCACATAGGACCAATGCCTGGATCCCCACTCAATTTAGCCGCCTTTCTTTTGTGGCTCCAACCCCTACTGGACCACCCTCACTAAAACCTAAGAGCTTTAAAAAAAAATATAGACTTTATTTTTTAGTGCTGTTAGGTTAAAAGCAAGATTAAGTGGAAAGTACAGAGATTTTCTGTATATCCCCTCCCCTCAGAGCCTCCCCCACAATCAATATTTAAGGACTTGGTTTACAAAAAGAAGGAAAGCTTTTCTTAAAAAATTAAGTTTTTAGAAACTTTTTTAGCTATCTTACGACTCATACAATTAACAATCCATCACATGTACCATCTGGCATGTTATATACTTACGTTTAAATAACTGCTACAGTTCCAAGATGGTACAGATTAAACTTAATTGATTCTGTTCACACAGCTCTCTCTAGATCATGTCATATAAGAAAACATAAAAGAGTATTTTCTAGCTCCATCCAGGTAAACATAAAAGATGTCAAGTCTCCATCTTGTTATGGCTGCACAGTATTATGGCTCCATAGTATTCCATGGTATACAAATACCACAATTTACTGATCCATTCATGAGTCCTCGGGCACTTGGACTCCTTCCATGACTTGGCAATTATGAATTGGGCTGCAATAAACATTCTGGAGCCAATGTCTTTGTTGTTAAATGATTTTTGATCATCTGGGTATATACCTAGTAGAGGAATTGCAGGATCCAACAGTAGGTCTATTTTTAGTTCCTTGAGTATTCTTCTTAGTAAAGTATCTCAAGAATAGAAGATGCTCAATACTACTATGAAACCAACATATAATCACCTATATATTCATATGAATGATAAAACATAACTACAGTCCAGAAAGAAAGAGGGAAGAGGAGGGAGAGGGAAAGGGAGAGGGAGGTTAGGAGGAGGGAGGGCATTTGGTGGGACCTCATCTAATGTGCATAATACAATGGTACAATTCAAAACTATTAAGAATAGAATATAGACTCTGCACCCATAGCTCAGTGGTCATGGTGCCAGCCACATACACCAAAGTTGGTGGGTTCGAACCCAGCCCAGGCCAACTAAAACAACAACTGCAACAAAAAATAGCCAGGTGTTGCAGCGGGCACCTGTAGTCCCAGCTAATTGGGAGGCTGAGGCAAAAGAATCTCTTTAAGCCCAAGAGTTGGAGGTTGCTATGAGCTGGGATGCCACAGCACTCTACCAAGGGGGTTATAGTGAGACTCTGCGGCCTTATGGCTCAGCACTGGGCTTGCAGGTTCAAACCCAGCCCGGGCCTGCCAAACAACAATGACAACTACAACCCAAAAATAGCCAGGCATTGTGGTGGGCGCCTGTAGTCCCAGCTACTTGGGAGGCTGAGGCAAGAGAATCTCTTAAGCCCAAGAGTTAGAGGTTGCTGTGAGCT
>NW_003852400.1:40503445-40531170 GCF_000181295.1 Otolemur garnettii | reverse complement strand
AAAAAAAAAAAGAAAGAAAGAAAGAAAGAAAACAGCTTGATAGGACTCCAACACACTAAATCGGGGGCAATTTGAACGTCAGATGAAATAATGATATTAAAACACTGAGTTTCAAAGATCCATGAGTCCACCATGATTACTAGAGAGCAGGAGTGGGAAAAGGAACACGGCTCTTTACAGAAGAAAACTGACTAAGAAACTACTGAATAAATATACAAAGGGTGACAGAATAAAAATGCATCATTTTGTGAACCTCAGTGTAAAAATTGACTCAGGCAAGCATCCTCATTGATGCTGAAATCATTTCGTAAAACGTTGTTGGGAAACGGAATATTCACATACCCAGAGAGTCTCACGTCTTAGATTGCTTATTAAGTACTAAGGGACACTAGTATCTTCCAGTGGAAGTCTGTTAGTTGCCACATTCTAAAAGTGACCACATTTGGGCACCTGTAACCCAATGGTTGGAATGCTGTCCTGGTGCACCGGGGCTGATGACTTCGAACCCAGCCAGAGCCTGCTAAACAACAACAAAGCGGCCACATTTTAGGCTGGGCTTGGATTACAGGCTCATGCCTGTAATCCTAGCGCTCTGGAAGGCCAAGGTGAGAGGGTCCCTTGAGCTCAGGAGTTTGAGACCAGCCTGAGCAAGATCAAGACTCTGTCTCTACTAAAAATAGAAAAATTAGCTGGGCATTGTGTTGGGCACCTGTAGTCCCAGCTCCTTGGGAAGCTGAGGAAGGCTGATCACTTGAGCTTGAGGTTGCTGTGAGCTAGGCTGGCACTATGGCACTCTAGCCTGGGCAACAGAATGAGACTTTGTCTAAAAAAGGTGGTGGGGGGGCACATTTAGCATTAGCAATAGTGAGAAAGCCTGAAATTATGTGACTATTGATGCAGTAAGAAGTACACATTATGTATGTGTGTGAGAGAGAGAGAATGTGCGTGTCTACTGTATAAGCTGAGTTAAATTATGAGAAAACATTTGGGAAAATGCTGAACATAGAACATTACACAAAACAAGCTTGACCTCGTCATAAAAAACAAAAACAGTATGTAGATTAAATTAGACCAGATTAAAGTAGACTAAATGCAATCTAAGAACTTTTTTCCATATTTAAAAACAAATTACAAAATAACAAAGTTATAACAACAAATTTGGTACAATTAGAGGGTTTTATATTTAGGCTATATAGCCACGATGTTGAATTAATGTTTATTTTAAAAGGTGTGATCATGGGATTGGGCTTATATAGACAAATGTCACTCTCAGAAAGCTAATGTTAAATTTACATAAAAACAGAAAAAAAATTCATACACACTAAAATTTTCAAAATAAAAAGTTGAAAAACCATTTCTAAGTTTGCATATTTTTATTTAGTTTCTTTTTGTACTTTATCTTGATTTCCTTTTTTTCTTTTTCTTTACTTTTGCAGCTGAGTTTCTATTTTTCAGTGACAATCCAGCCCGTACTAAATGAACACTGTAGAATTAGACAATTATGCAATATCCAGAAGAGGGCAGCACAGTAAAACTTTTCTTTAATTTAAAAGATGCTCTCAACAGCATGTTGACTTTGCCAAACATCTGAAAATCAAATGTTACTTCGCACCTTTCTATGGATTAGAGGAGACATCTCAGGGCTTCTTTTAGAAAATAGAAAAAAATACTCAAAGCAATCACTAAGAATTTCATTTTTCCTGTCTGAAACCTAGATTGGATGATTATTATTACAGGATATTCCTATTTTCCTAGCCCCTTTCAACACTCTACAACAGAAGAGAGGCTACAAGATTCTCTCCTTTTTTTTTTTAAGAGTCCCTTTTATAGTTGTGCCCCACACCCCAAAAGGGTGCCATATACCCTTACATTCTGTTATTAGGTGAGAACACACCAATCCTTTCCCCTTCTCCCTTCCCCTAACTTGAATTGAATTGAGTTTTTCCCTTGTGGGGGCTTCTATTAGATGATCTACTGGTTTCATATTAGTATTGAGTACGTTGGATATTTGGTTTTCCATTCTTATGATACTTTACTAATCCAGGTTCATACAAAAGATGTAAAGTCTCCATTTTTGTTATGGCTGAATAGTATTCCATGGTATATATATACCACCGTTTGTTAATCCCTACATCAAGATTATTCTTTTTTTTTTTTTGAGACAGGATCTCACTTTAGAGTGATATACTGTCATAGCTCACAGCAACCTTGTCAAACTCTGAGGTTCAAGTGATCCTTTTGCCTCAGCCTCTCAAGTAGCTACTATAGGCACCCACCACAATGCCCATCTTAGAGACGGGGGCCTGGCCTCGCTCTAACTCAGGCTGATCTTGAATTCCTGAGCGTAAGCAATCCACTGGCCTCCACCTCCCAAAGTTACAGGCATGAGCCACCATACCCAGCCCCTATTCATCGAGATTCTTCTTCTTTTTTTAACATCAAGATTCTTGATGCCTTTTTTGCTGGGCTCCTATTCTCAGGACCACCCTACTCTTAGCTGGCTGGCCGTCCATCCATCACACATATCATTCATGCATCTATTGATGCATGCATCCTGCTAACCATTGTTCTACTGAGCTTCCCAAACTCTGTTTCTAGCTAGCATTCTGCCCAAGAACTTTCAATGACTATTGCATACTACCTTAAATGTCAAGGTTTTCCAAGGGTCTGACCTTATTCTGCCCAAAACTTTATTTTCTATTCCTAATGCAAAATTTCTGTTCTACTGCTCTCATTATTATGTTCTTGCTCTCTGGACCCACCGTACTTTATCCCACCTCTGCACCTTTGCTCGTAGTTCTCAAACTTTTTGGTATCAGCAGCTGAGAACTGCTGCCACAGAATCCTCCCAGCCGACATTCAAGGCTGCCACAACCATGTCGTAAACAACACATGGGGCATCATGCACACCAGACTCCCAATACATTTGTATATCTGTTACAATTTTTTTTTTCTTTTTTTTTGCAGTAGATGGCAGGAAAGTGGCTGGAGGAAGAGGTGGCTTTTGTTACATCACACTAGCAGAGACCCTTTGTCTTGCCCTTTTCTTGCAATATTTTAGGTCCAGCAACACAAAATGACTTAAAAAGTACTTTGTTCTCATTTAATCAGTATGCAACATACTATTGTTATTAACACCACAGAATTGGTGTTGATTTCAACATCTGATGAAATGCCTTGTCACATACTTCCTTCCCAAAAGTTTGAATCACAATACGTGGTGGTTCTAACACCAAGCTTCCCAAACACTTTTGCCCCCATCATATACTTTTTAAAATTATCAAGAACCCCCAAAGAGTTGTTTTTTGGCTTTTGACAATTTTTTTTTTTTGCAATTTTTGGCCAGAGCTGGGCTTAAACCACCACCTCTGGCATATGGGGTCAGAGCCCTACTCCTTTGAGCCACAGGCACCGCCCAAAGAGTGTTTTTTAATGTGGCTTATAGCTATTGATATTTACTGCATCAGTATTAAAACTGATAAATGTTTATGTATGTATTACGTCATTAGCAGTAACGAAAAAACAATGACATGTTAAATTGGATAACATGTCTTTATGAAAAATAACATGTTCCTCCTGCCCCCCCAAAAATAAATAAATAAAGTGTGGTATTTTTTATATTTTCCCAGCGTCAATTTTATTTCTGGCTTAATTAAAGACAGTGGGAGTCTCAGGTGTGCTTCTGAGTTCTGTCTGTCGTCTTATTACACAGCATGTGATGTCTGGGAAACTCCATTCTACCCTTGTCAAAGAAAGGGACTAAAGAAATAATAATATCTTTGTTTTTTTTGAGACAGAGTGTCACTGTGTCACCCTTGGTAGATGCTATGGCGTCACAGCTCACAGCAACCTCAAACTCCTGGGCTTAAGCGATTCTCCTGCCTCAGCCTCCCAAGTAGCTGGGACGACAGGCACCGGCCACAACACCCAGCTATTTTATTTTGTTGCAGTTGTCATTGCTGTTTAGCTGGCCCGGGCTGGGTTTGAACCTGCCCGCCTCAGTGTATGTGGCTAACGCAGTAACCACTGTGCTACGGGCGCTGAGCCAATAACATCTTTATTAAGAAAATAATTTTGTCATTGTAGACTCCAGAAAAGACCCTAGGGACTCCTAGCGTCCCCAGAAGTGCAGGTCTCTGCTATCTCTTCCCTTCCACTTCTACTTTTTCTTTGAAGCACTACCCCACTCTAGTAACTCACACTAAAACCCCATGGCAATTAATATTTAGTCTATAAATTATGTTTTCCCAACTAGACTGTAATCTTTTGAAGCTATACCTAGGCATATAGCTGTCAGTGAGTAAATATTTGCCAGTTATGTTGCCCGCATTAGATAACACAGCTATTCAAATAGCCTACAGAATATCCACCATCTCTAAATATTCTCTCTTCCACCAAAGAATTGTGAAATCTAAGTTCTGTCTCCTACTTCCTCTGTCTATCCTCTGCCTACACACACACACCCCAGTATCTGTCTCTTTCTTGGACCATTCATGTCAATATACATACATGCTGTACCATCTTCAATCTTAGCAAATTCCTCTATACTTTTGGCTCTGTTTCTCTGTCTTTCAGAAAAATTCATTTGAAAGAAATGTGTACACTTGTTTCCCCTTCCTCACCTCACATTTTCTCGTGAACACACTCAGACACACTCAAAGTCATCACCAAAGCCGATTCTGATCAAGATGTCACAGGTCTGCATTTCGTGGGATCCATGGTCATTGTTGGTCTATGTTCTTGCCATCTCCTTTTTCTCCCCAGGTGATCCCATCCCCTCCTCTGGCTGAAGGATCTATCTCCAGCTATGGCTTAGAGCTCCAGATGTAAATGTTCAACTAGTTACCTACATTTTTCGTAGGCATTTCAAAACCTCACCCTCCCATATCCAATCCATCAGCAAGTCCTGTCAGTTCCTCCTCCAAAATACAATCCTGATCCACCCACCCTCTCCATCTCCCCATTACCACTCTAGTCTAAGCCCCCATCAGCTCTGTATTAGCCTCCTAGTTAGCCTCCCTGTGTGGTGATTGCCCACTTTTTCTCCACATAATACTCACAGTGTTCTTTCAAGAACATGAATCAGATCTTATTGGCCCTTTGCTCAAACCCTCCAATGACTTCCCATCACACTAAGAATTCCAGCTCCCTGAGATTTGGCGCCTCCCTTTCCCCCTGAGTTCATCTTTCCCTTTCTCCACTTTCTCATGTTCCAGCCACACTGATCGTCTTTTCCTTGCTTGAACATGTCAAGCTCCTTCCCACCTTACAGGCTTTGCACTTGCTATTTAGAGCTTCTCCTTGTGGTTCTTTCCAAGTTTGGTGCCTTCTTGTCAGTTTGGTCTCAGTCATTCATGGCATCACCCTAACCCCAGTAGCTACCCCTAGTCCCACTGCAGGTGACCTTTTTAAAGCGATCAGGGTCCCAGCAGGAAACAGACAACACACACAGATTAGGACAATTTGAGAATTGCATAAAGGCATGGATAGGGTGAAGGAAAACCACAAGGAGATGGTACAAAGCCCTGGAGCCAGAGCCAATGGAATGCTATTGCCACCCCTAGCCTAAAAGAAACCCAGAAAGAGCAAAGGTTATATGAAAAGAACCTTTGGTCAGGATACAGCCATACACAGAGACCCACACCTCCCTCTCTGCCTTCTCTACGGTTTCCTGCCAGCAGTCCCCATTGATCGATCGAAGCAAGGAGACAAGGGACCCTGATCTTGTGCAAACTGGTCAGTCCCCCAGGGTGTAGACAGTGGATCTGGAGGGGCCCCATCTGATGTTCAACCCATTCTCCTCCCAGTACCCTGCCTCACTTTCTGCAGGCCATTAATCACTATCTGACATCATTATGTGTTCACTTAGCATCTGTCCCCTGCAGGAGAGCCTGGGATATAGTTGAAGCTCAATAAATATTGAAAGACAGAGTTACATCTCACTTTGAACTACAGAAGTTGCAATCCATCCAGGGACACATGCTCTATTTGCGGACTTTTAGGGCACTGATGTTAAAGATTATATTCCCTACATGAAATAGCATAAAAGAGCTTTAAATGAAAAAATACAGCCCACATATCCTTATCTTCAATTGGGTAGAATATTAGGGGAAACTAGAAACAATAGGAAGTAGGAAAAAGGAGTCAAAAGAAGAGGGTAGGTTTGGACAGCAAGCCCATCTCCATGCCTACCAAGCTAACCTTTTGCTTGCTATATAGGACATATTATAAAACTGTCTGCCAATCTGTTGTTCCTCATTCATATGTATTTAAAATTTTATGTAAATCGGGTTGGTGAGTACGGCGCCGGCCCCACATACCGAGGGTGGCAGGTTCAAACCCAGCCTTGTCCAAACTGCAACAAAAAATAGCCAGGTTTTGTGGCGGGGACCTGCAGTCCCAGCTATTTGGGAGGCTGAGCCAAGAGAATCGCCTAAGCCCAGGAGTTGGAGGTAGCTGTGAGCTGTGGTGTCATAGCACTCTATGGAGGGCGATAAAGTAAGACTCTTTCTTTAAAAAAAAAGAAAAATTTATGTAAATCATTAATGACATAGATGATCTAAAGGACACCATCAACCACCATGACCTAATTAATATGTATAGAACACTAAACAACCATAGAATATGGTTATGTTCATCAAGTAAGGGCATATACTGTAACAAAAAAAAAAATCAATACATTTAAAACAATTGAAATTATACATGTTTCCTGACCACAACAGAATTAAAATAAAAAGCCAATGACACTATGATACCTGGAAATCCCAAATATTTAAAACACACTTTTAAATAATCCATGGATAAAAAAAATTATAAGGAAATTTAAAAAATATTTTTTATTGAGAGATAATGAAAACACAACATATCAGAATTCCTAGGATTCAGCTAAAATAATGCTTGGAGGGAAATTTATACCTTTAGATGTTTCTATTAGAAAAGACAAGACAAAAATCAGAGACCTAATATTCTATTTTAAGAAACTAGCAAAATAAACCCACAGTATATAAAGTCATAAAGAACAGACATAAAAAAAAGAAAAGAAACAGGACAATTAATAGTCAAAAGCTGTTTCTTTGAAGATTGGCAAACCCCAATGACACTGATGAAGAAGAAACAAGAACACAAATCACCACAATCAGGAATAAAAGTGGATTATTACTACAGATCACTTTTAACAGACATTAAAAAGATAGTAAGATTGGGCAGTGCCTGTGGCTCAGTGAGTAGAGTGCCAGCCCCATATACCGAGGGTGGCAGGTTCAAACCTGGCCCCGGCCAAACTGCAAAAACAACAAAAAGATAGACAATATTTATGAACAACATTATACCAAGAAATCTGATAATTTAGACAAAAGAGCAAATTCCATGAAAAATACAGCTTACCAAACAAGACATAAGATTACACAGAGATTTTGAATATCCCCATATCTTCAAAATAATTTGACAATGTGGCATTATAATTAACTGTATTAACAGAAGAACAGAGAGAAACTATCTGGTTATCTCAACAAACAGCAGAAAGAAAAGCATTTGATATTCATCATAAAATCTAAGACAAGCAAAAATTCTTGGAAAGTCAAAAATAGGAGAGAACTTCTTAAAACTCCATGAAGTATATCTACCACAAAATTACAATAAATATTAAGCTTGAACATCTAACCATAAAAACGGAAGAATGAAGTACATTCATACACACTAACATGGGCAGATGTGCAAGATATATTTTGTTTTCATGAATTACTTAGCTAACCAAAATTTAATATTAATACCATAAATACAAAAGCACTAGAAAAAATATACAAAAACTGCTTTTTTCCTTTCAGACAAGTATATTACCATAGGTAAGAATTCAACTAGTTCTCTTGGTTCCTTGTAATTTTGGAGACCAAAAGCACTTTGTATGCCATTTATTAACCCATTCTGGAACCGAATGGACTCCATTTAGCAAGTCAGATAAATCTGGATTATTCCAAGTTACTAAGCACAGTCTGAGGGAAAGACCTCTAGAGTTTGTGAACATTCTGTAAGTTAGCAGAGTGAAATAAAGAAAGACATTGCAAATACTCTTTCCCTTTATTTCTTCCAGAATAGAGCAAATTAGTCCTGAGGTCACTGGCATTTGCCTGGATTTGCTCTAGTTCTGAGATGTTCAATTTCAGCTTCAGGTATGGATTCATCCTCACTCTCAGACAAATAATGGGAAGCCAATTTTCCAACTTAAGGAAATGATACTAACATATTTACCTCTTAATAAACAGTGATTTGAAGATGGTTAAGATATTCTTGTAGTTTTCCCCCATCAAAACAGAGCTTTGTACAAACCTGTCCTAAATGTGTGATATATGTGTGTGTGTGTGTGTGTGTGTGTAAGGGCAATTGCGAAAGTCCTTTCAAATTTTGCCTATCAGGCCAGCATTAACCCAAATACCAAAACCAGGTAAAAACATTCTAAGTAAACTACAGAACAACTCTCACAAACAAGATGCAAAACTTCTAAACAAAACTTTACCAAAGTGAATAAAAAAATACTTACCTTAAAGGGATAATACATCACTACAAAGCTATAGCAACAGAAAGCAGATCAATGGTTGCTTGGGGATTGAGGGAGCTGGAGAGAGGGATTGCAGGTCTTAAGGAAACTTCTGGGGATGACAGATTTGTTCACTATCCCAAATGTGACAGTTTCACAGATATATCTGTATGTCAAAAACTTACCAAACTGGCTCAGTGCCTGTAGCTGAGCGGCTAGGGCACCAGCCACATACACCAGGTCTGGCAGGTTCAAGCCCAGCCTGGCTCAGCTAAATGACAATGACAACCACAACCAAAAATAGCCAGGCATTGTGGCAGACACCTGTAGTCCCAGCTACTGGGAGGCTGAGGCAAGAGAATCACTTAAGCCCAAGAGTTTGAGGTTGTGGTAAGCTGTGATGCCACAGCACTCTACCAAGAGTGATGTAGTGAGACTCTGTCTCATCTGTCTCAAAAATAAATAAATAAATTTTAAAATGTTCAGTTTATTATATTCCAACTGTACATTTCAATAAAGCTGTTTTTAAAAACACGTTTTACCTATGTACTTTTGTCTTTGAGTGTTTAGGAGAATGAAGAGAAAAAGTGGAGTGAAAACAGGTCATCTTGCTCTGTCGCCCAGACTGGAGTGCAGTCAGTCGCCTGATCATAGCTCACTGTGACCTTCCAACTCCTGGGCTCAAGCCATCCTCTGGCCTCGGTCTTCCAAAATGGCTGGGATTACAGACGTGAGCTACCGCGCTTGCACTTTTTTTTTTATATTATGTGAATACATTGGCAAAAGTATTGGTAACAACTTGGTAACTTTTGGCACATGGGTTCACTGTGGCGGAGGGCCTGATGTCTAAAGTAGGACTGAGACTCTTGTTCCCCAAGAGTCAGGGTATTGAGAGGGAGAGGGAGAGGAGCGTCGGGGAAGAGAGAGAGCTGAGCAGCGACGGAGAATGTGACCCAGAGCGGAGCGGGCCAGGGGGCAGGCGGGCAAGAGAAAGAAACTCGGTGGTCAAGTCCTAGGATGCGTTCTCGAGGGCACGATGCCCACGAAGCCATGAGACCCACCCCCTGCGTAGAACCAGGAGTAGTGTGTTTGAGCGCGCCCGCAAATAACACAGGCGACAGGAGAAAAAACAAGGAGAAAGGGGCCTTCTTCCAGCTCTACGCGCCTCTGCAGCGGGCTGGGGTCAGAAAAGGGGAAGGACCGGAGCCGGGGCGAGAGCGGCCAGGCGGTGCCAGGCACTCTGAGGGCGGAAACCACAGGGGCGGGACAGCGCGGCTCCGCTCCTCCCGAGCCGGGGCGGGCCCGCGGCCGACCCGCCTCTCCCGCGCCGACCCGGTCACTACCCCGCCGGGTAGCCATGCCGCGCCGCCTGCTGCGGGGTCTGTGGCAGCGATGGCACCGTTACAAGTACCGCTTCGTCCCCTGGATCGCGCTGAACCTAAACCACAACCCGAGGTGAGAAGCCTGGGCGGCCGCACCAGAAGCGCCTCCTAAAGGCTCCCGGACGCCGCCACCGAAGCAACCACCCGCCGACAGGCAGAGAGGCAGCCGCCCGGGCGCCAGAGGAGGCCGGCCCCGTGTGGGCGGGGTCTGTGGTGGGCGGGTCTAGGGGGTGGGGTCTGAGTCTGCGTCTGGGTTTGAAGCCGGCGAGCGGGCTAGCGGCGGGTGGGGCCTGCGGTGGGCGGGGCCGGGCCGGGGCGGGCTCCCGGCCTGAAGCGGGCGCGGGCCTTAGATGGGCGGGGCCTGCGGCCTCTCCCGGCGTCCGCCGCGCTGCCAGGCCCGCGAGGTCCGGGCTGGCCGCGGGTCGTTGCGGGCGTTTCTCGTGAACCGGCTGGTGTACTTGTTTCTGAATAAAATAGAAACTCTAAAAGAAGGCCACTCTTACCGCATGAGAGTGCGCGGACTTCCGCCGATGCATTGTTAGAAGATTGAACTTCCTCAGAAAAGCCAAAGCGAGGTTTATTTTCACACCTCCATACAAATAATTTATGTGGTGAAAGCAACCCAGCTTGGCTGTGAGAATACCTTGGAGCAGCTAACGCGTAAAAACGTGCAAAAAGCGACTACAAGCACGTCGGGTTTTGGACACGCCCCTGAGGAGGTCGCCCTCGACGGTGACACTGCTGGCGTTATAAAGGGTGCACTTGTGGTCAACAATGCTCTCCAAACAGGCAGACTAGGCCTCCTGGAAGGGCAGTTAACAAAAAACTGGGAAAAGCCACAGTGCTTTCCAAGTTTCACATTAAGGACACATGAATTCAGGTGCATCATTACTAAAGGATTATGAGGCCCCGTAGTTAAAAGTAAAATAATACAATTAGTACAATTGCAAATTATGTACTAAAGTTATGGAAGTAAGTGATGCAGTCATTAAAGAACGCGATACTCCCGGAGAGAATGTGACAAAGTATATAACGTTAAGTTTGTCTTTGAAATTACATGCCTGTAAAAAAAAAAAAACATTGACTATGAGGATTCACCTTATGTAATGACTCGCAGGTGATGATTCTTGGCTGTAGTAGGGGAGAGAGCTGAGCTCCAGTTCTGCTTCTGGCTCTCCCACTCACTGGCTTTAGGACCTTCGGCAAGTTTTCTAACTTCTCCAAGCCTGTTACCTTGTCTGCAAAAACTGGATAATGGAAGGATCCAACCCCATTTGGTACAGAGTGGGCCTTTCATAAATACTGGGTACTTGTGTGGGTAGTGTTGGGAGTTAGGTAAATAGAGCTCCCCTCAAGCAATTCTTTTCTGAGTTTTATGCCCTTTGAACACATCAAAATAGTCTTGTAGTTCCTTGAGGCCAGTAAACTGGAAAGCATGAAGATAGCCTAGCTTTTATCATTTGAAGGGTGGTAAATAGAAACTTTTCCAATTTTCAGGACCCTCCGATATGTTCCAGAGGATTCTAAAGACAAAGTTATCTCAGATGAAGATGTCCTAGGAACATTACTGAAAGTTTTCCAGGCTCTATTCTTAAATGATTTTGATAAGCAATCAGAAATCTTGACTTTGCTTCCAGAACCTGTTAAATCAAAATATCAAGACCTACTGGCACTCGAACATCAAAGGGTGAAACAGCTTGAAAACAGACATCAACTGCAAAATATCTTTAAACCAGAAGAAATTCTTTATAAGACATTGGGTTTCAGTGTTGCTCGAGCAACTAGCTCTTTGGTTTCCGCTGGAAAAGGTGTCTTCGTTACTAAAGGATTGGTACCAAAAGGCGCGGTTGTATCTATGTATCCTGGTAACATGATTAGTACTTTACCAAGTTTCTTACATACTGATTAATATAAACTCAACAAAATGCCTAGCCCTATAATCCTTGAAGGGTTGAATTAGAAACTCAGGTTTCCGTAGATTTTTAAAGTTTTGATTTCAGAATAAACTGTTTGTAAATTATGTGTTAGAAAGTATCCTGGAGAATTTTTTTTTTAGGGGAGGGAGGGATAAATGCATTTTTCTTTTAATGAAATCTTTCTAGTCAGTGTTTAAATTTAGAAAATAAGATGGTCCACTTGTACAAATTACCTAGCACTAGAGAATAAGTTGCTTTGGTTTAGTTGATGACTAAAGATAAAAATGGTGTGGCTCAAAACATATAAGAGTTTAAATCTACAAATCGCTGAATAAAGATCTTCTTTGCCGTTTCTATAGTTGGAAAGTAAGGCAACTTCTTTGCGAAAGATCATTGTCTAGAATGCTCAATAGAATGTTATTCAGTATACAACCTACAGGCGCCAGCCATATACACCAGAGCTGGCGGGTTCGAATCCAGCCCAGGCCTGCCAAACAATGACAACTACAACCAAAAAATAGCCAGGCGTTGTGGCAGGAGCCTGTAGTCCCAGCTACTCAGGAGGCTGAAGCAAGAGAATCACTTAAGACAAGGAGTTGGAGGTTGCTGTGAGCTGTGACGTCATGGAACTCTACCCAGGGTGATAGCTTGAGGCTCTGTCTCAAAAAAAAAAAAAAAATTATATAATTTTTCATATAGAGTGTGTATGTGAATATTTGAATCAGATAGACCATGTTTTTAAAAAGTTATTCTGCTGTTTTCTAATTTTATATCCCTAACAAGAAAATCTGAGTTTCCTGCTGTACAGCTAGCGTAACTCCGTAAAGACTAACCAGAACAAGCCAGTAAAACCTGACAAATTAATACTAAAATAAGTTATTAAAATTTATTTAGAGTATCTACTTAAGTAATCTTACTTAAAATTTAAATAGATTAACATGCCTGGCCCATAGGAAACACCTGGTAAATATTAATTTTCTTTGTTCCAACTTTGTCAGAAAATGGAATAACAGCTTGAATATGTCAGATTCATCTATTCCCATGTATGTCTACATTATTAAATTATTAGCAAAATACATTTTCAAAAGACTTTTTAGTGGATGTCGAACAACACTCTACTTTAAAAAAAAATGTATATGACTTGGTAAAACTGAACTTAAAATGTGATGTTCGTGTTATCATTAACCAAGAGAGTTATATGTTACTCTACGTGGAAAAGTCTGTTCTGTGTCCTATCTGGTATTGGACATTCACTCTTTAAAGGGGAAAAGTAGGCTTGGCGCCTGTGGCTCAAGTGGCTAAGGTGCCAGCCACATACACTTAAGGTGGCAGGTTCAAATCCAGCCTGGACCGCCAAACAACAATGACGGCTGCAACCAAAAAATAGCTGGGTGTTGTGGCGGACGCTTGTGGTCCCAGCTACTTGGGAGGCGGAGGCCAGAGACTCGCTTGAGCCCAGGAGTTGGAGGTTGCTGTGAGCTGTGATGCTACAGCACTCTACCCAGGGGGATAGTTTGGGGCTCTGTCTCAAAAAAATAAAAAAATAAAGGGTAAAAGTAACCTAAGAGAATGTGATTATATTTCAGAGAAAGGTTCTTACCACACTGTTAATGATTTTTCCATGTTGCTATAATATGTCTTGTCTTGTTATGCAATAGGTACAGTATATCAAAAGTATGAGCCAGTCTTTTTCCAGTCCATTGGAAATCCGTTTATTTTTAGATGCCTGGATGGGGTACTCATTGATGGGAATGACAAAGGAATATCAAAAGTTGTGTACAGGTAAGTGATGCCCACATTCAAATTTAAGTATGATATTGGAGACAAAGCCACACTTAACAACGTTTATGACCAGCAGCATTTGTACGTTAAATAAAAATATATTTAGATAGCTTCTATGTAACAACTCAGTTGTCTTGTTGATTAGACAAAAGTCCTTTTTTTAAAAGAGAAATCGCACTTGTAAAATTCTAGGATAATTTGTATTTTTTTTTTTTGAGACAGAACCTCAAGCTATCCCCCTGGGTAGAGTGCGATGGCATCACAGCTCACAGCAACCTCCAACTCCTGGGCTCAAGCGAATCTCCTGCCTCAGTGTCCCAAGTAGCTGGGACCACAGGCACCTGCCACAATGCCCAGCTATTTTTTTTTTTTTTGGTTGCAACCATCATTGTTGTTTGACAGGCCCGGGCTGGATTCAAACCCGCCACCTTAGGTGTATATGGCTGGCACCTTAGCCGCTTGAGCCACAGGGGCCGAGCCATAATAATTTGTATTTTTTAGTTCTATTATAAGATTCAGAAAAATAACCTCATAGCAAATGCTTTCATCTGTTTTAGATCTTGCAATGGGAGGGATCGACTTGGCCCTTTAAAAATGTGTGATAGTACATGGCTAACATCAGAAATTCATAATCCCCTGGCTTTAGGACAGTATGTCAACAATTGTTCAAATGGTAAGTAAACATCATAGAGCTGTGAGATAAAATAGAATGTGGTTAATTCTACTCCATTGCCACATGACTGAGCGCCAGAGGCAGTTGAGTGGAACATCTCAACTATTCAGAATCCTTAAGTAACTATAACTTTTGGAGGGAAGGTATTTGGAGGGAAGAGAGAGAATTTAGGGAAACAATGATACACATTTGGAATTCTTTATTATTTTTGTTCTGATTTTGCAGTGAATATAGGCAATTGTTAACAACTGCCCTTTTGATCATTTTTTTTTTTAGCATTTTTGCATAGTTAGAGATTATTTTGTCACTTCAATGTAGCCCTACAGATTAATTGCCAAACTGGTATCTTCTTTCTATTGCTAAGTTTGTGAGTCACTTACCTTCTTTAGGACTTTGACTTTCCCGTAGGTAAAAGTTTGATCAACTGGTTACATTTAGCATAAATTTTTGTTGTTAGCCTCTTTTATTTAACCTTTAACCTTTTTGAGCCTCTATTTCTTGGTATAGAAAAAGTAAACAATATAATTTATACATGGTATATAACATAAACATGTGGTTATTGTATGTATATAAAGTAATAAAACATGTTTTATTTATTCTTTTGTTTTATGTATTATTTACTATATATAAGTATATATAAATATATAAAATCTAACAGTTTCATTCCTAGTGATTTATTTAAAAAAAAATCTAACAGTGCCTGGAACCTAATAGTAATTATTTTGAACATGTTCCAATAATTTTAAAAAACATACGTCAAGTGTTATAATTCAATACTGTTTTCTATAACCTTGTATCATGGTTCTTTTTCAAAAAATATTGTGCTTGTCCCTAGACAGAGCAGCTAATGTCTGTTACCAGGAATTTGATGTGCCTGCCGTTTTCCCTATCGAACTGAAGCAGTATCTTCCAAACATTGCCTATAGCTACGACAAATTGAGGTTAGTCTTCTAAAAAGAGCATTTCCTATCTTACGCTGTACTTAACAAAATATTTTCTAATTAAAAGATGTATAGAATTTGGAGTAAGACATTTTTACTGAAAAATTAGAGGTAACTTAGATTTTTGTGTTCATCACACCTTAATGTGTTCATGTAGGCTTATTTGAAATTTAAAATTTTCTTTTAACTTAGCTTATTCTGCTTGTTATTACCCATTTTTATTCTGTACTTTGTAAGTATTAACCTTCATGTTTTGTTTTGTGAGACAGAGTATCACTAGTCTCCCTGGGTAGAGTGCTGTGCGTCATAGCTCACAGCAACCTCAATTTCTTGGGCTTAAGCAATTCTCTTGCCTCAGCCTCCCAAGTAGCTGGGACTATAGGCTCCCGCCACAATGCCCGGCTATTTTTTTTGTTGTAGTTGTCATTATTGTTTAGCAGGCCCGGGCTGGGTTCAAACCCGCCAGCCTTGGTGCATGTGGCCAGCACTGTAACCACTGTGCTACGGGTGCCAAGCCAACCTTAAAAGTTTTTTCATATGATTGTTGTTCTTCCTACCCACAGAATCGTCAAATATATTTTTACTTTAATCATTTCTAAGTATCATGCTCTCTACCTTACAAGAAAGTATCCAATTGCAGAAAGAGGCCAAATTACAGTATGATTTCTTTTGCCTGTTTCACCATTAGGTTCTGAATCCTTATGGTGAAAATAAGGCCTATATCCAGAAGATACACATGTTCATGTAACATTTATTTTTTGCTTATTAAGTGGAGAGTCTGAGAATACTCAAATAACAGTCTCTAAATACAAGTAATTCTGAAAAGCTGAGTTCTTTGTTAACAATGCTGTAGGAATATATAATCTGTGTATCATTTCACTGAGTTGCTAGCAAACCTCATTGTATATAGGCTTTTAATTGTCCTTTTAAGATGAATGATATTCATCTTGGACTATACACAATGCTTCCAATTTGATAACTTTTATGTCTTTACACATTTTTATGTTTAACAATTGGGTTTTCTAGGCTGGGTGCAATGGTTCACACCTGTGATCCTAGCACTCTGGGAGGCCAAGGCAGGTGGTTAGCCTGAACTCAGGAGTTTGAGACCAGCCTGAGCAAGAGTGACACGTTGTCTATACTAAACATAGAAAAACTAGCTGGGTGTTGTGGCAGGTGCGTAGGCCCAGCTACTCAGGAGGCTGAAGCAAGAGAATCATTTGAGCCCCAGAGTTTGAAGTTGCTGTGAGCTATGATGCCATAGGACTCTACCCAGGGTGACAAAGTCTGTCTGAAAAAATAAATAAAAACAAAAAATTAGGTTTTATTACCCATATACTCTGGGGTATGATGCCATTAGAACTTCGAAAGTGTACATATAACAGACATGTTGTGTCCAGAAAGAAGTATTTATTTTAATTCCAAGTAACTTTAATATTTCCATTTTTCAGAATACAAGTTACACAATAAAAGAATGTTAAACTATAATGTCATTTAAAAGTCCTTTTTGTGATACCAGTATTGGAGTCCTAAACATAGACTTTTCCAAAGAGGTAGTCAGTTGTATGAACCTTTTTAATGATAGAGACATACTCTAGAGTGCCTACATCAAGGATAATAACTGTTTCCTTAGAGAAATCATAAACTAAAACATAAGGAACCTGAGTAGAGAGAAAGTTACAATATAAAACCCATATTGTTGGGCAGCGCCTGTGGCTCAAAGGAGTAGGGTGCCAGCCCCATACCCAGCCCCGGCCGAAAACTTCAAAAAACCCCCCAAACCTCACATTGTTTATATTAAAAACATGAGCTTGTATCTGTCATATATTTTTATGAGCTTGACAGACACTTACCTTTTATATATTTTTCTTTTGTTTTCAGCCCACTTCGATGTGTCGTCCTTGTCGCACTTAGGGACATCAAACAAGGAGAAGAGCTTTTTTCAAATTACTACACGATTGTCAGCTAACTCTGAATGTGAAAGTAGGTTTTCTACTCAGCTGCTGAGTTAATCTTAAGTTTTTGCTACTCACTTCTCTGAGTTCCACCTGTAGAGCAAATATTTTGAGACCTAATTGGAGTAGGAATTTTTTTATGTTTTTGTTGATATTATGTTTATGTTCCAGTTTCATGATAAAAGCTATTTGCTTCATTACAATTTCAAATTTGTAATGCAATTAGAATTTTAATTGAGCTTCACCTAAATACACAATAGCTTATTAAATTAAAACTCACTACTTGAACTGATTTCAATTTTTCTTTTATTTTGTGTAGTGCTGTGCTGATTTATAAAATTTTAACCAAGCCCCAGCAATTCTTGTAGTACTGTTGATGTGTACAAGTAAAGAATGTCTATTGTGTTGCTATGGGTAAACTGGTATGTAGGTATAATTTAAAGGTTGTTCAAGCTGGATAAGAGGAAAATGTGAGATCCTTATTTTCTATTCTCTTTGGACATTTCCATACCAATACAGGTTAGGCGGAAAATGCACGAGGTTGTTTTCATGTGGGAATCTAATTAAAATACATGCTGGTATGAGGAATACCTATTCTCCATGTCTCAGGTTTTCATATGGAGGGCTTCCATTTGTAACACTCCTCGCCTCTCTCCACCCACTGGAGGAAGTGACTTTCTGAGTATGTTTGGAGAACTGGGCACTGATGGCCCACACCCTCTGTGGACCCTGCGGCTAATGTGTCCTGGGCAATTCTCTGCCTTGTGCAGTAGCCCGCCCTGCCAATGACAGAATGAGTCTAGTTCAGAGGTGGAGTATTAGCAAGATGGCTGGAGCTCTGAAACCATCTTCCCCAGAACTTTATTAGCAATAGTTACTTTGATCTCTATAGGCCTGACTCCTGTTCCGACCTCAGTTCTAAATTTGGATAGGAAGGAAGGTGTTATTTATTGGGCCCCTGAAATCTTCACGAAACCTGTATAACCAGATTCTAGCCACCTTCACTGCTGTGCCACCAGCTTTCCACCCCATAAGTTTGTTGCGATTCCAACAGCCTACCATTTGCCTTTCCTCTCTCCATACCTGCCCCCTTACAGAATACATCACCAAGAGTGATTCTTTTAAGGTTAGTCAGATCTGGACATGCTGCTCCTGTCCTGGATAAATGCTGAAGTCCTTTGCATACATGACCTAGCTGCTCTGTACCTCAGCATCTACTTGGCTGGCTCTCTTTGCTCATTCCATCCCAGGCATATCTACGCCAGCCACTTCCTGAACCTGCCAGGATCATTCCCACCTCACCTGTTCCTTCTGCCTGCAGAGATCTTCACCTGGATGGCCACATAGCTTACTCTCCCCTTGTCACCTTGCCTAATCACCTTATTAAAGTTGAATCCTGAGCTCCTACCCCAGTACTCTCCATTCCACTTCCTTATTTTTCTCAATAGCATTTATCACTAGCAGGCTCAAAAAACACACTTTATGGAAATTATGGCGAAAATTATTTCTAGTAGCCTAGAAGTCACTGGAGATTATTCTGCTTCTACAAGGCTTCTCCTTCCCTCAAAGCCTGAAATACTGTGTAGCTCTCATGGGGCATTAGACTGGCTGTACTGAAATACTCATACTTGTCCCCCTCTGGAGGTTCCGTCTGTATATGTGTCCACCACACAAGCCCCCTACTCCGATGCCCTCTGGTACCTGAGAATGAAGGGATATGGTTTTAGACCAGCATCTAAGCCGAGTCATCAGTTTTTGCTTTCATTCTGTCCCCTTCTTGGCCTTGTACAAAATTTTGATATGTGCAGTCTGATCACTGCATATTGACTAGAACTGGATACAGTTTAGGGGATAAGCTTGTGAAATCAGGCTAAGGCAAGATCATTAGCTTAAAACACAGATTCAGGAAAAATGTGACCAGGCTCACTAAAACTATGAATAGGATAGATAAGGAAGACTATTTGACCATAAATATAGTCTGTCAAGTAACAGTTGATCAAATTGCAGATACCATGTTTTCCTAAAAGATCCAGTTGCCTAGAACAGTGTTTCAAGTGTTTCCTGAATTGATCTAGAGGTATAATCTTCAAGATAGTTAAAATTTGGTTATAGATGGAAAACCACCATAGAGGATTTAAAGGAAACTTCCCTGCCACCTCTATTACTTATGTATCAGATGTCTTACTATATCTAAAACCAATTTAACAATGATATAATATCTACCTATTTGGTACAGCTAAACATTCATTAAATAAAAAAATCTTATTTTTGGCAAATACTCACACAAACCAAGAAAAAAAAGATTTCCAGATTTTTATTTCTGGAACTGTACACCAGGTATTAAAGTACAACAAATACAAAATAATGCTCAAAAAAATCAGTGTTTATGTACAAATATTAAAATCAATGCAACAATAGCAACTTCCTCTTGAACATCTGATACTAAAACTTGTTCTGATTGTCACTAATTTATCTCATACTCACAGGGTACTTATTTCAAACTGGGACAATTGGAATCACTGGTCATCTAAGAGGAATAATAATATCTACCATATTTAACAATAAAACTAATAGTTTCCTCCTTTTAGTGAAAAAATTAGGAACTTTTTAAAAAACATAGTAATGTCAATATTTTTATAAATTATTTCAATTCCCATTTGTAGACAATGTGCTTTGAAACTCTGGGCAATCTCCTTGGTGGTCAGGTTTATTTGTTAGTTTACATTCAAAGTTGAAATACTAGAGACTTTGGTTAAATTAAATAGTATCACTATGCTCTATCAGATCTGGCATTCTCAAATATTTATGACCCTCGATTTTAAAAATTAAAAAGGAAACAATTGCACAATTCTTTGACCTAATTGTACAGATTTAGTATTTTTTTAAACAGTATTCTACATCCTTCAAGTAAATTCAGCAGTTGACCATGACAAGAGGAAAACCAAACATTTAAAAAGCTAGCATAAAAAAGATGAAGTATAACTAACAAAAGTAAAGTATTGCTATAATCACAGCACCAGTTACACTTCTAAATGAATCCACTGTCCTCTGCAAATTCCCTGTACATTAAAGATATATCAGCCAACACTGCAACTGCTCACCATGAATTTTTGGTTTGTTCATACGAAAATAATGTGACAAAGGAAAAAAAAAAAGAATTTATCACAGTTTGTTATAAGAATTGTGCTTAACACTTGATAATAAAGGCATTGTTTCTTCATATGATTAAAAATCAGTTATTTTCATGCTTTCAAACGCAATTCTTTTAATAAACAGTAACAAATTCTATTAAGATGTTTAAACGGAAAGAAAAAAACAGTAAATCCAGCTTTTAAAAGAAAATTCAATAAATAGCTATTTTACATGGATAAAGTCATAGTGGTACAATTTATGAATGTCACATCAAGCATGCACAAAAATGGTATTATACATGGCAGAAGTAGTCAGAAAATATTGAATTAGATCTAAAAAGATATGAAGAATTTACACTTATATACAAAATCTTGCAAATTATTGCCTCATTTTAACAAGGAATTAAAAGTAAACGTTACCAGCTAGTTAGCACTCTCTAAGAGGCTAAAATCAGATTGGTATTTAAAAATCTACTAAACTAGCTGGAATTTATTTTTCTCTCATACCATTTTCTGGATTTTGGTCAAAAATCTTTATTTAAATAACTAAAGTGTCCATTCAACTTGCTGATAATCAAAACTTTAGATAAGAAACACTGTTTCCATCTTATATCAAGATCCCAGCAATGCATAGATAAACTGAATATATTACTGCATCAGCTACTGAGAATGGGCATGTTCATTTAAGTGCAACTGGTATTAGCATTCAGTCATCTTTGTGTAAATTATTTATACAGACCAGCCACTGTAAACCCAGAGTGAAAATTAAAGTTATAACAATGGAATATTATGGCCAGTATCTTACTAAATTATAGAAAGTGTACTGATTTTTAATAAAAGAAATAAGGTTCAAAGTTTAGCACAACAACACAGCAATAAGAAGCTGACAACCATGGAAAAAAATATTGGAAAGCAACACAGAGCCCAGGCTACCCATTATTTACTGTGTGCATACGGGAATGCTAGACTTCAGATGTATAAATTAAAGACTGATTTTAAGTTATTAACTATTTTCGTCCACTGTGCTAAACTAAATTTTACTGTAAATGTGCTACCGCGTAAACACTTCAAAGCAATCTTCATTAAAATGCTGCAAAGAAAAACAAGAAAACACATCATCCAAAACTAAGGATGTCATTGCAGTTCACAGTTTGTATAATAAATACCCTCCCTTTCAATCACTAATCACTACAACCTATCTACTCATCAGCACAACCTTGAAGCAACTTACAAATATTAGCAATGCAGCCAAACATTTAAGTTTTTTGCAAAGCAACACAACTAGTAAAAATCAAAAATTTTAACTAAGACGGTGCAAAAAGAATTCTGTATTTTAACTATACTATAAAACCAAAGCTTATTATATCCTAATACTGTATTACATAATGTTTGATTCACCTTATAACTTAAAGATACATGTCTACGGAGCAAAAATAGCCAAAGTGTATGACAATGGCTTCCCATTCACAATGTTTGGAATAAAAATACAACTAAGTTTGAGATATGTCAGAAGGTCTATTACTTTTTAAAACTTAAAGTGGTAACGTACCATTCCATTTCAGATAGGAACTCACATTTTTCTTGCCAGGTGTTCAAGCTAAACAAAAAAGCTTAAATATACTTCAAGGTTCTACTGCATTAGGTATAAAATCTAGAAGTCCCTCTAAATATTAACACTCTGAACTGCAGTGCTACAAACAACTTAAGAGGTGTCTCAAAATGTAAACCATTGAGTGGTAACATGCTAGGCTTTGTAGACTGCGCCTCTGCCAGTCAACAGCCTCAGGATAAACTAAATTATCAATGACCGGTATGATTTGTAAGATTACAATCTTGACAATGGTGGACAAAACCCCATCTGAATACCACATCTTCAAATGCCAAATTTTTAGCCATAAATGTTACACAGAAATCTCGTGGCAGTAAAATGGCCAATTCTGTGTAAGGTAGCCCTGGTCTAGAATTTTGAAACAGGATCCAAGCAAGTGTCTTCATAATTTGCACACAGTTCCTCGTGCTGGCTTCCATAAAGATGGACTTGCTGTTTTGTAAACTGAAGTGCTCTAGTTGAATAACATGAGAGAAGTTTCCATTTTAAAAAAATCCTTGCATGTTTGTGCAGTTTAAAGAAACCTACCCCTGCTTTTATTAATTAAGAAAATAAAACCAAAAAAATGCTACATTGAGCAGGGATCGGGATCGGTACCTGTAAACATTGTTATTCCACTGCATCCGTTACGGCAAAGGGAATTTACACGAAAAGAAGCCACACCATTCAGTTCAGAACATCTGTGCTGGTTTTGAGCTTGTGGCCTCTGTCTACAGGTTTTAAAATCGGGAGTGAGGGCAGTGGGGAACAGAAAAGGATAGAAAAAGAAGGGGGAGAAGAGGTATTGGGGGATGAGGAAGAGAGAAGCAGAGCTTAAAGCTGCACCACAGAGTTCAATCTTAGTTCCCAACTCTGCTGATCATAGTTCATTTCCACATTTATGGATTGAAAAATGAAAATACTCTTGATAAATCAAGATATAGTTCTATACATACTGACATCACTGATGTCATAGTGAAAAAGGTTCAAACTTCCAGTGAAAGACTATGCAAACCTGATAGCTCCCCTCAAGTTTACTGGGACTGCACACCCACGTTTTGGGTTCCTTCCCTCTGTCACTCAGAGTGAAGGGCGGCGTGCTGATGCAGAGTGTGGGCACTGATGAAACCATTGGTCTCGTTGGCAGACAGACTGCCAAAGTCAGCCACAGAGACGGCCATTTTGGCACTGGTGATATGATGTGTGTGATTTTCAAAGTCCACACCCAGATTATTTACAGAAACCTCATTCATAAAAGATTCAGGGACGGCAATGCCCATTTTCAATCTCTTTGCTGGTCTTTCTGACTCTTCACTGCACATGTTCATAGGATTTAGCTCCGAATGATAAAATCCAGTCTCAAATAAATTAAAACAATCACTTTCGCCATTGCTGGGCAGGGTGAGTAACTCTTCTGTTACAACAGGCACATGATTTGCTTGTCCACGGGGCGTGTTGCCCAGTGGAGGAAAGCTATCATCCAAACAGTTCACGTCCGTGGGGTTGCAGACGGTCGCTACACTGTTGGTCAAAGCTAAAAAGAAAAAGAAAAAGGTTTAAGTAAGGGGTCCCGTGATCTCAAACAACGAGGACACAATTTTACAACAAACTATACTAATGCATGAACAGATCCTCATTTTACCTGTCAAGTCACTGGCAGTGAAAGAGTTGAGAATATTAAGCTGTTGATCAGGAATAGGCTCAGGCCGGTTAGAAGTTAAGGCTGAAGAATTTACCGTCCCACCCAAAGCTTCTGTTTCATCTACCAAACGATCCATGTAGTCCCTGAAAAACACACCACCACAGTAATTTTATGACTGCACATCACAGTTAAAAATACAAGTCATGAAGTCCAGCCCATGGTACTTACGTAACTCCAGGGTGATGGTAGTATCGTTTCTTTCCAAATCTTGTCTGTTGAGCAAAGTAATCATAACGTTCGGATTTCTTCCACATATAGTAGAATGCTACACATTCAGCAACTGTTCTAGTTCTCACCTATCAAAAAAAGTTGAAGTTTAAAAATAAACTAACAGGCTGAGTGCAGTGGTTCACACCTGTAATCCTAGTACTCAGGGAGGCTGAGGTGGATGGATAGCTTGAGCTCACAAGTTCGAGACCAACCGGAGCAAAAGCAAGACTCTGTCTCTACTAAAATAGAAAAAACTGAAGCAAGAGGATCACTTGAGCCCAAAAGTTGGAGGTTGCTGTGAGCTATGATGCCACAGCACTCTATCCAGGGTAAACAAAATGAGACTCTGTCTCAAAAAATAAAAAATAAAGTAACAAACTCAACCCATTTTTAAAGCAATTTATTCCCCCACAACACTGTAACTTCATGCATCTGATTTTCTATCCTCACAATTATGAAATTTTAAATACTTTTATTAATGAAATGTCTTTACTTTTAATAGTGAGGCCACTTTCAAAAGCCCAAAGTTGTTTCTATAAAAATTAGAATATATTAGTTTACAAAACAAATGTGTATCCAGAAATTATTTTACCCATTTACTGAAAATTCTAAACTACTGGCACAGCCTTTATTTTTCTTCATTGAACCCTCACTGTGATTCTGACAATAGTGAAGGGTTCTTAACTTTGGGTTAACCAACCCCTAAGAAGTCCATAAGTGGATTTCATTGGGAACTATTAATTCCCAAAGTTATATGCAGGTATACTTTTCTAAGGAGAAGCAATACAGTCTCACTGGATTATCAAAGGGTTCCATTATCCAAAAAAGATTAAGAACCTTTGGCAAAGGAATCTACAATCTATAGCATGTAGAATTTAACATGATTTGCTGGCTAAAGGCAAGTGGGCTTTTTCCCCTCTACATGGCTCTCAGCTCCAACAGATTTTGGTAACAACAACAATAAAATTTGAGCTTCACCAATTTGGCTTCATAAACTAGGGCTCCTCTAACTATATACAGCCACAGACATGAATTCAGAAGTATGAACAAAATTCTTTATCCTTATCCAATAAACACTTTCTCCTCTGCTTAATTAGTACCCATAAAGAAATTTCTGTATCTCTCTCCTGATTCCTGGGCAAGCTGGGATACAAGTAAGATCAATAATATAGGAACAACTTTTTAAACAAAGAAATAGAATATACCTTTTGATAAACATCATTAACTATAAGACTTTGCAGAGAAAAGCCTTGCTTTTGCTCCTTTTCTGCCTTATTCACTGATAAAACACTGTGTGGTAGGGTAGTAATTGTATTTGGAATGAATGAATGAATGCAGTTAATTTCATAAGTCATTACAAAACTGATGGTTTTACTTTTACTTAAAAGCACAACCAAAGCTTCTTTAATTTTTCGTTTTTTTAATTGAGACAGTCTCAAGTCACCCTCAGTAGAGTCCCGTGGCATCGGCTCACAGCAACTTCAAACTCTTGGGCTTAAGCGATTTTCTTGCCTCAGCCTCCCAAGTAGCTGTGACTACAGGAACCCGCCACAAGGCCCAGCTATTTTTTTTTTTTTTTCATTTCAATTGTCATTGTTGTTTAGCTGGCCTTGGCCGGGTTCAAACCCACCAGCCTGGGTGTATGTGGCCAGTGCCCTACTCACTGAACTATGGGCGCCACCTTCTTTAAAAATTTTTTATCTAGGGGGAGGAGTAAGATGGCAGCAAAGTAACAGCTTCCTTGCAACTGGGCAGGGTGAGACTGGGGAAAGAAGACTCAAGGCATCTCTGGGTGGTGGGATCTGCCCAGAAACATCCCTTTGGGGACACAGGGAGTCAGTGAGAGACTTCTGGACCCCATGAGGAGGACAAAAGCAGTGGAGAACTGGACTCACTGAAACCCTAGGCCAGAGGCACAGTAACTTACACAGCAAGAGGAGGTGAAAGGAAAATTAGGGCAAGGAAATAGGTAAAAGAAAACACCTATGAGGAAGAATCAGCAGAAAAAGCCTGGCAAAATGAAAAACCAGTCCAGAGCAACCCCCACAAGGGACCTTGACGTAGCTACTGCAAAGGATTCCACCTATAAAGAAATGTTAGAAATGACAGGGAATTTAGAATATGATGATGAAAACAATGAAGGAAAGGATAGAAACAATGAAGGAAATTGCTGATAAAGTAGAAAATAACCAAAGGAAATCAAAAAACAGAATCAAATAAAGAAATGAATGATATAAAGAATATAGAAAGGATACAGCAGAGCTGAAGGAACTGAAGCAGTCAATTAGAGAACTTAAAGATGCAATAGAAAGCATCAACAACCGATTAGATCATGCAGAAGAAAGAATCTCAGAGATAGAGGACAAAGCTCTTCAGATAACTCAGATAGTTAAAGAGGCAGAAAAGAAGAGAGAGAAAGCAGAGCAGTCACTGACAGAATTACGGGACTTCATGAAGCATTCAAACATAAGAGTTATAGGTATCCCAGAAGGGAAAGAAGAATGCACCATGGGAATGGAAGCCTAACTAAAGAATATTATAAATCAAAATTTCCCAAATATCACCAAAGATTCTGACACACTCCTTTCAGAGGGATATCGGACCCCAGGTCACCTCAACTCTAACAGAGCTTCTCCAAGACACATTGTGATGAACCTGTCCAAAGGCAAGACAAAAGAAAGATTCTTCAAGCTGCCAGGAGTAAGCGCCAGTTGACCTATAGGGGCAAATCCATCAGAGTGACTGCAGACTTCTCTAATGAAACTTTTCAAGCAAGGAAACAATGGTCATCTACCTTTAATCTACTTAAACAGAACAATTTCTAGCCCAGAATTCTATATCCTGCTAAGCTAAGCTTTAAAACTGACAGAGAAATCAAATCATTTACTGGTATGAAAACATTGAGGAAATTTGCCACAAGACCAGCTCTACACGACTTGAGTACAGCTCTACTTCAACCTGTTCTACACAATGACCATCACAATGGATCTATAGCAATGTAAGAACTCAGAAATTAAAGGACAGAACCTAACTTCCACACTGATGCAAAAGATAAAACTAAGCAATGGACTCTCACAAAATAAGATGAATAGAACACTACCACACTTATCAATTATCTCAATAGATCTTAATGGCCTGAATTCCCCACTGAAGAGGAAAATTGGCTGATTGGATTAAAAAACACAGGCTATCCATTTGCTATCTGTAGGAAACACACCTAGCTTCAAAAGACAAACTAAAACTCCAAGTTAAGGGTTGGAAGACAATTTTTCAGGCAAACAGAATTCAGAAGAAAAGAAGGGTTGTAATCTTATTTTCATATACATGTGGATTTAAAGCAACTAAAGTCACTTAAATGCTCCCAGATTCTTCAAACAGACCTTACTCAGTCTGAGCGATATGATATCCTATGACATCATAGTAACAGGGGACTTTAACACTTCTCCTACAGAGCTGGACAGATCCCCTAAACAGAAATTAAACAAACATATAAGGAACTTAAATGAGATCCTAGAACAACTGTGCTTCATAGACGCATATAGAACACTCCATCCCAAAGATAAAGAATATACATTCTTCTCATTGCTCCATGGAACATTCTCCAAAATTGATCATATCCTAGGACACAAAACAAACCTCAACAAAATCAAAAGAATTGAAATTTTACCTTGCATCTTCTCAGACCACAAGGCACTAAAAGTGGAACTCCAACAAAAACGTTCAACCCCACACAAAGGCATGAAAATTAAACAATCTTATGCTGAATGACAGTTGGGTGCAGGAAGAAATAAAAGAGGAAATCATTAACTTCCTTGAGCATAACAACAATGAAGACACAAGCTACCAAAACCTGTGGGATACTGCAAAAGCAGTTCTGAGAGGAAAATTTATCACTTTAGATGCCTACGTTCAAAA
>NW_003852400.1:40489076-40503305 GCF_000181295.1 Otolemur garnettii | reverse complement strand
AACCTCAATAAGAAATGATAAAGGGGAAATAACAACTGATGCCACAGAGATACAAGAGATAATCTCTGAATACTACCAGAAACTCTATGCCCAGAAATTTGATAATGTGAAGGAAATTGATCAATATTTGAAATCACATCCTCTCCCTAGACTTAGGCAGGAGGAAACAGACCTCCTGGACAGACCAATTTCAAGCACTGAGATTAAAGAAATAATAAAAAAATCTCCCAAAAAGAAATCCCTGGTCTAGATGGCTTCACAGCAGAATTCTATCAAACCTTCAAAGAAGAGCTTATTCCCATATTGCAGAAATTATTCCAAAAAATTGATGAGGAAGGAATCTTCCCCAACATATTCTATTAAGCAAACATCACCCTGATACCAAAACCAGGAAGAGACCCAACTAAAAAGGAGAATTTCAGACCAATTTCACTAATGAATATAGGTGCAAAAATTCTCAACAAAATCCTAGCAAACAGATTACAGTTTATCTTCAAAAAAGTTATACACCATGATCAAGTAGGTTTCATCCCAGGAATGCAAGGCTGGTTTACCATACACAAGTCCACAAAAATTATTTACTGTATCAACAGAAGCAAAAATAAAAACCATATGATCCTCTAATAGATGCAGAAAAAGCATTCGATAAAATCCAGCATCTTTTTCTAATTAGCACACTGAAGACTATAGGCATAGGTGGCACATTTCTTAAACTGATCCAAGCTATCTATGACAAACGCACAGCTAATATTTTACTGAATGGAATAAAACCAAAAGCTTTTCCTCTTAGAACTGGAACCAGACAAGGTTGTCCTCTGTCACCATTACTATTTAACATAGTGCTGGAAGTTCTAGCCAATACAATTAGGCAAGACAAGGAATTAAAGGGCATCCAAATGGGAGCAGAGGAGGAACTCTCCCTCTTTGCTGACAATATGATCTTATACTTAAGAGAACCACAAAGACTCAACCACAAGACTCCTTGAAGTCATCAAAATATACAGCAATGTCTCAGAATATAAAATCAATGTCCACAAGTCAATGGCCTTTGTATACGCCAGTAACAGCCAAGATGAGAGGCTAATTAGGGACACAACTCCCTTCACCATAGCAACAAAGAAAATGAAATACCTAGGAATATACCTGACAAAAGAGGTTAAGGACCACTATGAAGAAAATTATGAAACCCTAAGAAAGGAAATAGCAGAGGATATTAACAAATGGAAGAACATACCATGCTCATGGCTGGGAAGAACCAACATTGTTAAAATGTCTATACTTCCCAAAGCAATCTACCAATTCAATGTCATCCCTATTAAAATACCAATATCGTACCTTCAAGACTTGGAAAAAATGATTCTCCATTTTGTATGGAACCAGAAAAAACCACATATAGCTAAGGCAGTTCTTAGTAATAAAATCAAAGCCGGGGGCATCAGCATACCAGATTTTAGGGTCTATACTACAAAGCCATAGTGGTCAAGAGAGCATGGCACTGGCACAAAAATAGAGACATAGACATTTGGAATCAAATAGAAAACCAGGAAATGAAACTAACATCTTACAACCACCTATCTTCGATAAACCAAACAAGAACATGCACTGGGGGAGAGTTCCTATTCAATAAGTAGTGCTGGGAGAACTGGATATCCACATATAAAAGACTGAAACTAGACCCACACCTTTCTCCACTCACAAAAATTGATTCAAGATGGATAAAGGACTTTAATTTAAGGCATGAAACAATAAAAATCTTCAAAGAAAGCACAGAAAAAACACTGGACAATATCAGCCAAGGGAAAGACTTCATGAAGAAGACTGTCGTGGCAATTGCAATAACAACAAAAATAAACAAATGGGACTTAATTAAGCTGAAAAACTTCTGTACAGCTAAGCAGACAACAACCAAAGCAAATAGACAACATACACAATGGGAAAGGATATTTGCATATTTTGAATCAGACAAAAGCTTGATAACTAGGATCTATAAATTAGAACTCAAATTAATTCACATGAAAAAGCCAACCATCCCATATATCAATGGGCAAGAGACACGAATAGAACCTTCTCTAAAGAAGACAGATGAATGGCTAACAAACATATGAAAAAATGCCCATCATCCTTAATTATTAGAGAAATACAAATCAAAATCACCCTGAGATACCATCTAGCCTCAGCGAGAATGGCCCACATCACAAAATCTCAAAACTGCAGATGCTGGCGTGGATGTGGAGAAGGGAACACTTTTACACTGCTGGTGGGACTGCAAAGTAATACAACCTTTTTGGAAGTATGGAGAAACCTTAAAGAACTCAAGCTAGACCTCTCATTTGATCCTGCAATCCCATTACTGGGCGTCTACCCAGAAGGAAAAAAATCTTTTTATCTTAAGGACACTTGCACTCGACTGTTTATTGAGCTCAATTTACAATTGCTAAAATGTGGAAACAGCCTAAATGCCCACCAACCCAGGAATGGATTTACAAGCTGTGGCATATATACACCATGTAATACTATTCAGCTATTAAAAAAATGGAGACTTTACAGCCTTTGTATTAACCTGGATAGAAGTGGAAGTGAACACAATATTCTTAGTAAAGCATCACAAGAATTGAGAAGCATGAATCCTATGCACTCAGTTTTGATATGAGGACAATCAAAGACAATTAATGACACGGTAGGGATGGGGAAATGGGAGAGCAGAGAGAGAAAGGAGGAGGGAGGGGTGGGGGAAAGGAAAAACAGAGAAGGAAGGAGAGGGGGGTGGGGTCTTGATGTGTAACACACCTTTTGGGGGCAAGGCACAATTGTAAGAGGGACTTTACCTAACAAATGCAATCAGTGTAACCTGGTTCTTGTACCCTCAATGAATTCCCAATAAAAAATTTTTGTTTTATCTATTCATCTCATCTTTGATAAAACATTAGGCTTTCATACATACAGAAAGTAAGAAATTTTAAACAACATACTGGAAGGTCTGGCAACTGAAGTGAGACAAGCAAAAGAAATAAAGAGTATACAGGTTGGGAAGAAAGATATAAAGCTATTCTCAGATGATGTTATATCTACGTAGAAAATCCCAAAGAATCAAGAAAAAAACTCCTAAAACTAATAAGCAATTAGAACAAATTTGTAGGATACAAAGTTAATATACAAAAGTCAATTCCTTTCCTATATATCAGCAATGAAAATTGAAATTGGAAACTAAGAAGACAATACCATTTACACATTAATACCTTCAAGATTTAAACAGTGGGGTATAAATCTAACAGACTACGCACAAGGTCTATCTGAGAAAAATTACCAAATTCTGATTAAAGAAATCAAACAGAACTAAATAAATGGAGAGATATTTTCTGTTCATGAAGAGAAAGAGTCATTATTAAGTTGTCAGTTCTTCCCAGCTTGACCTATAGATTCACTGTAATCTCAATCAAATCCCACCAAGTTATTTTGTGGATATCAACAAACAATCTATATGGAAAGGCAAAAGACCTAGAAAAAGATAAAGCCAAAAAGGACTGATACTACCTAACATCAAGACTTACTATAGGTAAGGTGCCAGCCACATACACCAAGGGTGGTGGGTTTGAACCCAGCCAGGGCCAGCTAAACGACAGTGACAACTGCAACAAAAAATAGCCAGGCATTGTGGCGGGTACCTGTAGTCCCAGCTACTTGGGGGGCTGAGGCAAGAGAATCACTTAAGCCCAAGAGTTTGAGGTTGCTGTGAGCTATGACGCCATAGCACTCTACCGAGGGGTGGCATAACAAAACTGTCTCAAAAAAAGACTTACTATAAAACTACAGTAATCAAGATAGTGTGGCACTGGGAAAAAGCCAGACAAATAGAACAGAAGAGGGAGCCCAAAAATATACCTACATAAATATAGTCAACTGATCTTAGACCAAAGAGCAAAAGGCAGTTCTACGGCAGAAGGACAGTCTTCTCCACAAGCAGAGCTACAACTAGACATCCATGTGCAAAAAATGAATCTAGACAATGATCTTCCATTTCTCAAAAAATTAACTCAAAATGGATTATAGATCTAAATATAAGATACAAAACTATAAACCTCCTACCTAGAAAGTAACAGGAGAAAAGATAGGTGACCTTAGGTTTCACACTGACTTTTAAAATAAAATGACAAAAGATGAACCACCGAAAGGAAATTGTAAACATTATTAAAATTAAAAACTTTTAGAAGGATGGAAACTTTACATCCTTCATGTTCACATGGATGGAGCTGGAGAATGTTCTTCTGAGCAAAGTGTCACAAGAATGGAGGAAAAAGTATCCAATGTACACACCCCTATTATGAAACTAATTTAAACCTTTTTATATGAAAGCTATAACCAAATAGCCTAAGAATATGGGGAGGGGGGAGGGAGAAGGGAGGGGGGAATGGGTGGAGGGAGGGGGTTTGGAGGGATCACTTCTGAGGTTTACCTTATAGGGGTACAGGTGAATCTTTCTAAGAGTAGAATGTGAACGTTTTAAAGCAATAACTGAGAAAATGACATGAAGGCTGTGTTGACCAGTTTGATGGAAGTATTTCAGATTGCATGTGAAAACCCCACACTGTACCCCAGAAGTGCATTGATGTACATAGTTACCATTCAATAAAAAAAAATAAAATAAAATAAAATTAAATTAAATTAAAAACTTATACTCTGCAAAAGACACTGTTAATGGAATAAAAACACAAGTCTCAAACTGGGAGAAAATATTTGCAAAAAGCAAATCTGATAAAGGACTAGAATCGAAAATATACAAATAACTCCACAACTCAACAGTAAGAATACAAACCACCCAATTAAGAAATGGGCAAAAGATCTGAATGGACATCCAAAACAAAAACTATGTAAGAGGCAAATAAGCATAGAGGATGCTTAACATCATACATCATTAGGGAACTGCATATTAAAACAAAAAGATGCCATTAAAAACCTATGAGAATGGTGAAAATCTAAAACACACTGACACCAAATGCTGGTGAAGATGTGGAGCAAGGGAACTCCGATTGTCGGTGGGAACACAAATTGTACAATTACTTTGGAATACAGTTTGGCAGTTTCACATAAAACTAAACATACTCTTACTATTCTATCCAGCAATCCCTACTCCTTGGTATTTAACCAAATGAACTGAAAACTTATGTCCACAAAAAACCTGCAAACAAATGTTTATAGCACCTTTAATAACTACCAAAACTTGGAAACTATCAATATATCCTCCAATATGTGAATGAATAAACAAATTGGTACAACCATAATGTACCAGTGATAAAAAGGAATGACCCATCAAGCCTTAAAAAGAAAAAAAATGGAGGAAACTTAAATGCGCATTGCTAAGTCAAAAAAGCCCATCTGAAAAGGACTTCTACCCTCTACTATGCCAAGCACAGTAGCTCACGCCTGTAATTCTAGTACTTACAGAGGCTGAGGTAGGTGGATTGCTTCAGCTCAGAAGTTCAAGACCAGCCTGAGCAAGAGCCAGACTCTGTCTCAAAAAATTACAGGGTCTTGTGGCAGCCACCTATGAGGAGGATCGCTTGAGCCCAAGAGTATGAAGTTGCTGTGAGCTATGACACCACCGCCCCGGCTCAAAAATAAATAAATAAATAAAAGGCTCAGCGCCTGTAGCTCAGCCGCTAGGGTGCTGGCCACATATACCTGGGTTGGAGGGTTTGAACCCAGCCCAGGACTGTCAAATAACAATGACAACAACAACAAAAATAGCTGGGCATTGTGCCAGGTACCTGTAGTCCCAGCTCCAAGAGTTTGAGGCTGCTGTGAGCTGTGACGCTACGGCACTCTACCAAGGGCAACATAGTGAGACTGTCTCAAAAAAAAAAGGCTACATACTATATGACTCCAACTATATGACACTCTGAAATGACAAAAGCATATAGACAGTAAAAATATCAGTAATTCCCAGAGGCTGGGTGGAGTGGTGGGGTGGGGAGAATAGGTGAAACATGCATGCAATTTGAGGTTAGAGAAATTACTCCATGATACTTTAATAGTAGATATGTATCATTATACATTTGTCAAAATACATTTATTTTTAGGGATCAGTACCTGTGAAAAGAAAAAAATATACATATTTTTTCAAAGAGACAAGGTCTCACTGTGTTGCTCAGGCTGGTGTACAGTAGCACAATCCTATCTTGTTGCAGCCTTCATCTCCTGGCTCAACTGATCCCTTCCTCCTTCCTGCCTTAGCCTCTGGAGTACCTAGGACTACAGGCACACACCATCGCATCTGGCTAACTTTTTAGTTTTTGTAGACGTGGGGATCTCACATTCTGTAGAGATGGAGTTGCCTAGACTGGTCTTTAACTCCTGGGCTCAAGTGATCCTCCTACCTCCCATCTGGACCTTCCTTCACCAGGCCTGGCCATAGAAAAATATACTTAAAAACAAACCCCCCACAGACTCTGTCATAATACAAACAATGAACCCTAATGTAAACCATGGACTCTAATTAATAATAATGTATCAATACTAGCTCACTAATTATAATAAATGTACCATGCTAACATAAATGTTAATAGGAGAAACCAGAGGTGGAGGGTATATATGAGAATTCTGTACTTTGTGCTCAATTTTGCTATAAACCTAAAACTGCTCTAAAAAGTCTGTTTATTTATTTTTTCAAAGGCATAAAATATTGACCTACCCATCCAAATACTTTTAGAACACTGCTTTCCTTTAGGATGAAGAGAGGCAGACTTTAGTTTTTAAGGTAGTTTTAGCTCCACAGCAAAATTAACCAGAAAGGGCAGACAGTTCCCTCCCTGCTCTCACTCATGTCCACATCCCAAATACTGGAGTGCTTCATCAACACATCATCACCTGAAGTCCAGTTTTTTTTAATTTATTTTGAGACAGAGCCTCAAGCTATTGCTCCTAGGTAGAGTACCGCAGCATAGCAGTTCACAGCAACCTCCAACTCCTGGGCTCAAGCAATTCTCCTGCCTTCACCTCCCAAGTAGCTGGGACTATAGGCGCCCACAAGACCTGGCTATTTTTTGGTTGCAGCCATCATTGTTGTTTGGCAGGCCAGGCAAGATTCAAACCCACCAGCTCAGGTGCATGTGGCTGGCGCCTTAGCCACTTGAGCCACAGGTGCCAATCCCGTGCTTCACCTCTTATTCATCTCTCCCTCCCACCTAAACCTGCTCTGGCAACCAGTGATCTTGTTATTGTTTCCGTAGTTTCACCTTTCCACAATGTAGTATAGTTGTAGTCTTTTCAGACTGGCTTCCTTCACTTAGGAATATACATTTAAGATTTCTCATGTCTCTTTGTGGCTTAGTAGCTCATCTTTCTTTAAACACTAAATAGACTAATGTCTAGGTGTGCCACGTTTATTTATCCATTCACCGTAAAGGATATGTTGGTTTTTCCCAAGTCTTGGCAATTATGATTAAGTTGCTATAAATACTTGTATGCGTGTTCTGTATGGACGTAAGTTTTAAACTCATCTCGGGAAATACCAAGGAGCAGAGTTGCTAAATCATATGGTAAGAGTATGTCTGGTTTTAAAAGGAACTGTGGAACCATCTTCCAAAGTGGCTGTCCCATTCTGCATTCCCACCAGCAATTTCCTAAGGTTCCTACTGTTCCCCATCCTTGCCACCATTTGGTGGTGCTAGGAGATATTTTTTAGTTGCTTTTAGTAATAATGCTTCTTCTAGCACTACAGTTTTCACTGCTAAAGAGAAATTTTTGAGGCCACAAATCTCTGAATAGTTTGGGAAAAAAAAGAAAGTCAAGGAAAAACATAAAAGAGTAAGGCTTCCTAAATCCCCTTTCTCTGAGTAGAATATTATAACTATTTATGTCAAGAGATGTGTATATACATGCTATCAGCCATCATGGGACCAGGCTATGACTTCAATGAGCAAAACTGACACATGAAATGTAAATGCCAGGGGAATATTAACAAGTTGTTGCTACTCAAATGACTCACAGATTTTTTTTTTGAGGCAGAATCTCACTTTGTCTCCCTCGTTAGAGTGTCGTGGTGTCATGGTGTCATAGCTCACAGCAACTGCAAACTTTTGGGCTCAGGTGATCCTCTTACCTCAGTTTTTCATTTTTAGTAGAAATAGGGTCTCACTTTTGCACAGGCTGGTCTCGAACTCCTGAGCTCAAGCAATCCACCCGCCTTGGCCCCCCAGAGTGCTAGGATTACAGGTGTGAGCCACCACACCTGGCTATGACTCACAAATTAGCAGCTTATATTCACTGTAATTAGTAAGCAATGTTTCTGTACTAACTGGCTTAACTCACCTTATTCTTCTGTATAAGATGAAAATCTTTTCCAAAAAGCATGAGTGCGTGTTCAAAGCTTCGGCACTCTTCTTCTGTCCATGCAGTCATTCCTTCTAAAGAGAAAATTTAAATAAAATTCATGGTCCTCACAACCCTCTTATGAGAATCACTGGTTTATTTTCAGTATGTTTTCCTTGTAAAAAGGCCATAAACACAGACATATTCTCTCTCTCTCCCCTCCCCTCACACACACACACAAATTCCATATGTAGGAGATTTCAGTTAGGATTACCGAAAGTACACACACCATAAAGCTTATCAATTAGCCTAGAATACAAAAATAGAAACACTGGGGTTTTCCCTCTGCATTGTGAGGTAAGAATTTAATGTTTTTCTGTAGCCTATGCTTGTTTTTTTGATTTTGTAAAAAAAATTTTTAAATAAGCATATTATTTTTAAATTTTGAAGAAAAAAGGCTATTTCCTTCATGGGGAAAATAAGCTCTGTTTTGGTATTACATCAAAACTACTAAGTTCTTTAGAGGCCATAAATAAAGTATAATCAACATGTATTTATTTAAAGTTGGAATGCCCTACTCTTGAAGTTGAAAGAGAGTAAGAAATAGTCCATGCTCTCCAAAACACTAAATCCTATTCAACTTCCCAGCAGATATTTAAATTGGCAAATTCAAAATCTCCTTGGAGTAGAGATGTGGAAGGTGTCACTGGATCATAGCCTAGACTTAAAAGTTAGCTTATTACTCTGAAGTGTCTCACTCAATGATAGTGGGGACCAGGTCCCCAGAGCCATTAATAATCCATCCACAATAAAGTTGAAAATAGTTGGAATTAATAAGTAACCAGTATTTAGGTTTTTTTTTTTTTTTGGTTTGTTTGTTTGTTTGAGACAGAGTCTCACTACATTGCCCTTGGTAAAGTGCCATGGCATCACAGCTCACAGCAACCTCAAACTCTTGGCTCAGCCTCCCAAGTAGCTGGGACTATACAGGTGCCCGCCACAACACCTGGTTATTTTGTGTTGTAGTTGTCATTGTTGTTTAGCTGGCCTGGGCCAGTTTCAAACCTGTCAGTCTCCGTGTATGTGGCTGGCGCTGTAACCACTGTGCTATGAGCGCCAAGCCCAGTATTTAGTTTTGGAGAGTTTTGAGAGTCCAATAAAATTTTTTCATGGCTCAGTGCCCGTAGTTCAGTGGTTAGGGTACCAGCCACATACACCAGGGCTGGGGGGTTAGAACCTGGCCTGGGCCTGCTCAACAACAAAAAAATAGCTAGGTGTTGTGGCAGGCACCTGTAGTCCCAGTTACTTGGGAGGCTGAGGCAAGAGAATCACTTAAGCCCAAGAATTTGAGGTTGCTGTGAGCTATGACGCCATGGCACTATACGAAGAGTGGCAAAGTGAGTTTTTCAAAGAACCAGCTTTATTATAAGAGAAACATTTCAATGGACTATCTCAATAAACAAATTTAAATGTACTACTTCAGCTTTTACATTTTTTTCAAGCCATTAATATATTAATAAGTATTATTTTCACTCCACATATATTTAATGAAGCTATGGTACATGCAATTCATTTACACAGTGACCAAAAGATAGTGAAATAAAAGTTAACTATTTTCCTTGACACACACAAAATAAAATCTAAGCACTCCAAAAATGTTATTACAAGGTTACTAAAAATACACATCTTCCAATAAATTTAATGGAATATATTATGCATGTTACTTTTTTAAAGCCTTAATCTCCTTTTCATTTCCTGTCATGTTTTTTAAAAAACATAGTAAAAACTTTTGCAATAAAATTATAAAATGGTTCTTTTTAATTACTTTGGATTATTGTCATCTCTGGGGTCTGTTTTGTTCTGTAACTATTTCTTCAAGAAAGTAGAGGTGACAGGGGGTAACTAATTTGAATTTTAACAATCTCTGGTACATCTAAAAATAGAGGGTAAGAAAAGGAAAAAATTATTGGCTGTGAAGATGAATACATCCTATAAAAGTGTTACAGATCACTCTGTTCCTTACAGTTATTTTGCTTATTCTGATCCCCACATGATTATCCCCTGTCCTTCTCTCTCTTAAACCTGACACTTCTTCCTTACCTTGAGATGCCTTGCCATTGCAGCAGTACCTTTCAATTGCTTCCTTCACATTGTGGTTACACTTGAGAAGTTCATATAATGCCTAGGAGAGAAAGAAGGAATAAAACGTTCAGTGAGTATTACTAAAAGTTCATACCTAATAGCATCTAAGAAAACAGGCAGAGTCTTGACATATGCTGACTGGCAAATGGTCCCTAATTTCAGGACACTTGACGGTACGTTTGCCCATGCATTTAGTTTACATAACTATCTTGCAGACTGACTCTGGCACTACTTGATTTGTTCACTCTTACTCTGAATCTCAGACATCACCAACTTGTATCATTCTTAACTCTTTTTTCTTTTGATTGCGGGGCCTTCTGAGCTAGGCATACCCCTATCTTGGATGATTTTCTCTAGTTGGGAAAAATTAGAACTATGGCTTGTCTCTTGATGTCATTTCTTCCCTATCTTTTAGAGTTTTAATAAAAGGGAAGAAAGCAAACTGGCCTGGAATGGTAAGACTGGTACTTTTGTGACTGGGTTTATAATGGTCTCAGCTATTTCTATTTACTATGAAATAATTTTTAAATTAGAATTTTTTCCTATTAAAGCTGTTTGGAATTATGAATATAATCAACAGCTATAAAAAATTCAATTAAAAATTAAATATTCCATCTTCCCAAGTAAGTTTCAAGGAAGATTAATATTTAAAAAACTTTTAATATATCAATAGGCTGCATTAAAAAACCACCTCTATGCTAATTGATCTAATCACTATATGTTACATGTATTGAAATATCATTACGTATCTCATGATTATGTATAATTACATGTCAATTTAAAAAATTTCCACAGCTGGTGTAAAAGCAACTGATAATAATTATTTCTAACTAAAAACACAAAAACTATAACAGTTACAAATACAAAAGATAGCCTATATTGACTTCTGCCAAAACCTGGCCCCAAATTATGTCTTTTTTTTTAGAGACAGAGTCTCATTCTGTCACCCTTGGTAGAGTGCTATCACGTCACAGTTCACAGCAAACTCAAACTCTTGGGCTCAAGTGATCCTCGTCTCCACCGCCAGAGTAGCTCGGATTAAAAGGTGCCTGCCACAATACCGAGCTATTTTTATAGGTGGGGGTTTTGCTCTGGCTCAGGCTGGTCTCGAACCTGTGAGCTCAGGCACACCGGCCTCAGCCTCACAGGGTAGTAGGATTATAGGCGTGAGCCACCATGCCCAGCCTCCAAATTATTGAGAATTATGCCTAATCATTATTTAAAAAAGAAAGAAAGAAAGAAAACAGGAATAAGAGATATAATGGTAAAGAAGGAACAAAAGTATAATAATGACTTTAAAACCAGAAAAGCACCCCATAATATAATAAAAATTGTATTAATAATAAATTTTTAATAACAAATTAGAAAGCCCAAGATAAACAACTGAAAAATCAAAGTTTCAATAGCTTAAAATAAAATTAAAATTATTTCTCTATGTCAAAATACAATCCCCATTACAATAGCACTAAATACACGTGCAAAAGATATTGAAGAATTGTTACGATACGTGTGATGTTCAAAAACAAAAACATTTGAGTGATCTACAAAAGTCAAATAAATTGAGTCAGATAATATTCTTAAAGTAGAAAGGCTATAAAGGTATTTAATGCTTCCAAAATTAATTTACAGACTTAATGAAATATCAATACAAAAACCCAATGGGATTTCTCTGACAGCTGACAAAACTACCTTGAAGCTTAGCTAGTGTGACTATTCTACGTTATTTGGGAATTCGAGTCTACCTATCTCTGTTTACTCATTAGTCAGGGTGACACAGACTGAGGATACTGACCGAAAAAGGCATACGAGAGGGGCAAAACTAAGGACATTCAAAAAACCGATAACAATGGTGGCACCCATAACCAGCCACATACACTGAGGCTAGAAGGTTTGATCCTGGCCCAGGCCAGCTAAAACAACGACAACTACAATAAAAGAATAGCCGGGCGTTGTGGTGGATGCCTGTAATCCCAGCTACTTGGGAGGCTAAGGCAAGAGAACTGCTTAAGCCCAAGAGTTTGAGGTTGCCATGAGCTGAGATGCCACAGCACTTTACTGAGGACCACATAGTAAGACTCTGTCTCGAAAAAAAAGAAAATGAAATATTAGAGAATTCTCCATGGCAAAGGAAAATAAGAGTAAGTGTTAAAAGGATATAAAATGGTATTAAAATAAGATAGGTGTATCTGTACAGAAAAAGACCAGAAGACGTGAAACTATATAAAATGGTTACTTCTAGGGTTTGAGATTGTTTTTTAAAACCAGTATTTTGCAAATTTTAAAAATCAGAAAAGATATCCAATTCACATGTAAGAAACATTTAAGTCATACATAAAAAACCAAGCAGATACTGTAAGCTGACTACTGTTTAACACAAATAGTTCAAGTATACCTGTTCGTTGTCCCTTGTATGCGTTCCTGCAGAAATCCTATCCATTATCTTTTCATTTCCAGTTCTTAATGAGGTCTCAACAAGGTATTCCTTAACTTTGCTCTCCAAAACCACATCAGGACGCCACAGTAACTGGTCTTCATTTTCATACGCTGATAAAGAAAATTCCATGAACACATTAAAAATAGTGAACAGATTTAAAGATGTATACGACAGTTCTTTGTCTTCTTGATGGGCAAGTAAGTAGCTTTGAGGACACCAGTAATTTGATTATGTGGCAAGTATAGCCTTTCACTAGTTCAAGAAACTTTTAAATTTTAATCACAGGCCAAGTTTTACAGTGGCTACAAAAAGGGGCTTTTCTTGGTAGTTGGATTTATTGATTAGAAGACTTTCCATGGCTGGGCGCAGTGGCTCATGCCTATTATGCTAGCACTCAGGGAAACCAAGGCAGGTGGATTGCTTTGCTCACGAGTTCAAAACCAGCCTGGGCAAGAGCAAGACCTTGTCTCTAAAAAAAGAGTCAGGCATCGTAGTGGGCACCTGTAGTCCCAGCTACTTGAGAGGCTGAGGCAAGAGAATCACTTTGCCCAAGAGTATGAGGTTGCTGTGAGCTGTGATGCCATGGCACCCTACTGAGGGTGACAAAGTGAGACTCTGTCTTAAAAAAAATAGAAGGCTTTCCATGCCTAGTAAAGTCTAATTAAAACTGCACATGGGTATTTTATACTCTTCTAATGAAGAGATAAAAGTAACCTGTGTAAATTCTCTAATAACCTCATTAGAATTTTCTCTTCCATTCCCTAAACAGCTCTGAAATCTCTAGAGGTTAGAAATTGGAAACAAAAGAAAAAAACAAAATCAAATAAAAACCAAACTATCTGGTAATAATAAAATATCTACAAAGATACACTGACCAGGCATGGTTGCTCACACCTGTAATCCAGCACTTGAGAGGCCGAGGCAGATGGACTGCCTGAGCTCACAGGTTCGAGACCAGCCTGAGCCAGAGCGAGATGCCATCTCTAAAAAATAGTGGGCATTGTGGTGGGTGGCTACAGTCCCAGTTACTTAGGAGGCTGAGGCAAGAGGATCACTTGAACACAAGAGTTTGAGCTAAGCTACCATGGCACTTTATCAAGGGCGACCAAGTGAGACTGTCTCAAAAAATAAAAAAACAAGAGAATTTTTATTTGAAAGAGGAAGCAGATTAATTGAACCTTTCTAGGGAAGTTTTTGAAAAGAAGGGAAAACAGAGAAGTGAACTCTCCACAGTCTGTTAAAGAGACTAGTATGTTAAGAATGAAATGCCTGGCTCGGCGCCTGTGGCTCAAGCGGCTAAGGTGCCAGCCACATACACCTAAGGTGGCGGGTTCGAATCCCCAGCCCGG
>NW_003852400.1:40478903-40488551 GCF_000181295.1 Otolemur garnettii | reverse complement strand
TTAGTGCACTCTCCCACTTTACTCAAAGCTTCTACTTTACATAATAAAGTAACATGGATGGTCCAAGGATTTAACCCAGTGCTTCAAGCGCAATCCCTTCTTCAAGTGGCTAATAAATAGTAAGTATAGCTAATAAAAATTTATTGAGACCTCACCATGTACCAGGGACTATGATAAATGCACTATGCTCACAAGTGTATGAGGCAGGTATTATCATACCCAGTCAGCAGGAAAGTGAAAAATAAAGTGTGCCTGCGGAGCAGTAAGACTGTCTTATTGGAACTTTCCTTACTCTTTGGTCACAACTAAATATACATCAAACAGTTTGGGTTTATTCCCTCAAAAGACAGAAAAGGTACACCTGCCTCCTTGATTTGCAGACCTGAGAGAATAGTACCTCCATCATGTTTGCCCTATGGACCTATAGTTGCTGAGCACATACTTGGCTCCAAGGGTGCGTGTGAGGATGGCGCATCTTAAGACCATCGGCTATTGCTTGCTTCCCCTGGGACGATTGACTTCCACCACTTTGAAAGCAGTTTAAGAAAACAGCATTGCTTACAGCTGCCAAGGCTAACATAACAACCCAAGGGTAGCCAGCCCTCCTCTCCTTTAAATGGGACTTAAATGAGGAGGAGAGAAAAGAAGAAGAAAGGAAAGAATGGAGGGAGGGATGAAGGAAAGAAGGAAGGAAGGAAGGAAAAGAGGGAGGAAGAAAGGAAAGAAGGAAAGAAAAGGAGGAAGGAAGGAAGGAAGGAAGGGAGGGAGGGAGGGAGGGAGGGAGGAGGGGAATGAAAAGAAAGAAGGATTCAGGAAGTGTGCTGGCGGTGCTGCTTTTGCCCAAGGACAAATCAACACATGGAAAGGGCCAAATGCCCATGGAAATATTTCAAATGTACTTGGTTCCTGAGTTCAGCGAAGAAGGTGTTTCCACATTTTTATTTCCTACTGCCTTATCCCCTCCATACAAAATCAACTATAGCAGGAATCTACCAAAAATGTGAAGAGCGGCTCAGCGCCCATAGCTCAGTGGTGAGGGCACCAGCCACATACACCAGGGCTGGCAAGTTCAAACCCGGCCCGGGCCTGCTAAAACAATGACAACTACAACAAAAAATAGTCCCAGCACTTGGGATGCTGAGGCAAGAGAATCGTTTAAGCCCAAGAGTTTGAGATTGCCATAAGCTGTGATGCCACAGCATTCTACCAAAAAATTCTTTGTCTACCAACGTTACCAAAATCAAAAGCTTTCCTTATCTTTCTCATTACCATAGTGAGACTCTGTCTCGATAAAAAAAAAAAGAGAGAGAAACTAATTACACAGAAGTAGAGGTTTGTAGCAAAAGCAGCAGAATAATCCTGACACTCCACCTCCTGTTCTTTCCAGGTGGGGGAGGAGAATCTCCTCTAGTCTCTTTTCCCTCAAGAGTTCTCTTTCCACAGGATTATATCCTTAACATTTTCAGTATCTCAAAGTCTACTTACTTCTATTAAGGTAGGATAGAGGCCAAGTATTGCATCTAAAAGGCCCTCCACTATTTTAACAGGCACTGAACAGACTGGCTGAGAAACACTCCATGTGTGCAGTGAAGGGGAGCTCTCATAACAAGCCTCATGGAGTCTGAGTCTCATGGTTAATTCTGACACATTTTTCCTAAGTCAGGCCAAATATTCTGACTGGGAAAGTTCCCCTGACCCCGAATCTGTCCTCATATAGTCAAGGTTGGCATATTATCAGATATTTAAATAAACATACTAAGTGGTAACTTCATCTACCAACATTATCAAAATCATAAGCTTTCCTTACCTTTCTCATTACCATCATATTCTCCAAGATATGGGGGAATCTCTGCCTGATACTGTAACCCAATCATTATTTCCTGTAGGAAAATTGAAAAATAAAAATAACTTAATATAAAAATGAATACTAAAAAAAAGTCCCAACTCATTAATCAGTTTCCATAAGTCAGAAGAAATCTTATCTTATAACAATAAAATTATCATAAATCATTTCAGAAGTGTTTCACAAAGACACCGTAGTCCAAATCATCTATTAGATTATGGCAATAAATCAACTTACCTTCCTCAAATCTTCAGGAGAGTTACCACTGTCTGTTTCCACGTCTTCAACTTCTGATTCCTTATCACCATCACAGGTAGTATTTGCTTAGAAGAAGAAAATTTAAAAGGTTTTTATTGCTTATTTTTGAGGCACCTAAGAAAATACCTATTATTTCATATTTTAATGCATATTATTTCATATTTCCACAAACTTGTGGAATAAATGTGATCAGCATAAAGATACTAACCCTCCTGCCCCCTGGCACTATTCTTAAATTTGACATTAGTAAAAAGACACTGAAAACTCAAAAAAAAAAAGGGGGGGGGCAGAACCTGTGACTCAAAGGAGTAGGGTGCTGGCCCCATATGCCGGAGGTGGTGGGTTCAAGCCCTGGCCCAGCCCTGGCCAAAAAAAAGACACTGAAAACCCTCAAAGTGTATAGTATCTTTATGATTAGTATGGTATACTATAAAATAGTTTAGGAGTTAAAAGGAAACCACTGTGGTCACCTTAAAGAGAAAGTAAAGCACTGGAGTTCTGATTATACCAATCTGAAGAGATGTACACCAGAGCTATACATTAAGGCCATCAAATTGTTTTTGTACACACACAAGTGCATGTGTATCTGAATATATTAAAGAAACAGCTCTTCTACCCTACAAATATTTCACAAAAAAATAAGAGATATATACATATAAGAAATTATTTCCATCTAAAACCTTCTAAATATTACTGATAAATATTAAGGAGTAACACCAAGAATAAAAAAAAAGAATTAAATTAATCAATTAAAAATAAAAATAAGCTTGGGGCTCGTAGCAGAGTGATTATGGCACCAGCCACATACACCAAGGATGGCAGGTTTGGACCCAGCCCGGGTTGGCTAAACAATGACAACTGTAACCACAAACAGCCAGGTGTTGAGGCAGGCACCTGTAGTCTCAGCTACTTGGGAGGCTGAGGCAAGAGAATTGCTTAAGTCCAAGAGTTTGAGGTTGCTGTGAGCTGTGATGCCACTGCACTCTATCGAGGGCAACATAAGATGACTCTGTCTCAAAAATAAATAAATAAATAAAAATAAAAATATTTTTTGAGTACTGGTAAATTTTCAAAATCAAGAGAGCAAGGATATTTTAACAGAAAACCTAAAAATGTCTATAAAATTACATGGTCACATTAAGACTGCTTACCATACCAACAAACAAGTCTTAGGAAAGAAACAGCCTTGCAAAATGAAGTGAATGTTTCCATTTATTTTTTTATTTTTTTGAAAGAGTCTCTCTGTATCACCTTCAGTACAGTGCCATGGCATCAGAGCTCACAGCAACCTCAAACTCTATGGCTTAAGTGATTCTCTTGCCTCAACCTCCCAAGTAGCTGGGACTATAGGCACCCCCGTAACGCCTGGCTTTTTTTTTTCTTATTGTAGTTGTCATTATTTAATAAGCCTAGGCAGGGCTTGAACCCATCAGCCTTGGTGTATGTGGCTGGCACTGTAACCACTGAGCTATGGGTGCCAAGGCTTTTTTTTTTAGACAAGAGTCTGAAGCTGTGGCCCTGGATAGTGCCATGGTGTCGTAGCTCACAGCAACCGCCCTTCCTGGGCTCAAGTGAGCCTCTTGCCTCAGTTTTTCTTTCTTTTTTTTTTTTTTTGTAGAGACAGGCTCTCGCTCTTGCTCAGGCTGGTCTTGAACTCATAAGCTCAAGCAATCCACCTGCCTCAGACTCCCAGAGTGCTAGGATTACAGGTATGAGCCTCTTCATCTGACATGAATGTTTCAATTCTTTTTTTTTTTTTTTTAGACAGAGCCTCAAGCTGTCCCCCTGGGTAGAGTGCCGTGGCATTACAGCTCACAGCAACCTCCAACTCCTGGGCTCAAGCGAGTCTCCTGCCTCCGCCTCCCAAGTAGCTGGGACCACAGGCACCCACCACAACGTCCGGCTATTTTTTGGTTGCAGCCGTCATTGTTGTTTTGGCGGGTCCAGGCTGGGGATTCGAACCCGCCACCTTAGGTGTACGTGGCTGGAGCCTTAGCCAGTTGAGCTACAGGCACCGAGCCAATGTTTCAATTCTTAAATGGCATATTAGTTCACTCTGGCCCAATAAAAAGGTTATAATCTTATTCAAATTATAATAGCATTTTATCTTAACTATAGAATAGAATATTCTAACCTAACCTACTTAACACGTAATATCAATGCTATTATTAATCAGTAATAATTGGGTTTCTTACATCGTAAAGGCCTAGGAAAGAAATCAGAAGTTTCATGGGAAGTCACAGATGGTGTCAGATCATCCGCAGAAGACTGAGTTTCCTCATCATCACCTGACAACAAATCTTTTGCTATTTCCTCCTGGAAGAATAGGAAGTTGGAGTTAGAAATGGTTACATCTCATCAACTAAGAAAAAACGTCTTTTTTTACACCTAATACAATTAAGAACTAGCTGAAGCCTCCTTAGTTTTGGGAGAAGAAATTGTTAAGTTTTCCTATTAGTTTACTTCATACAAGTATTTACAAATATTTAAAATAATATATAAATATTTAATGATATTTAATGTTTAATTATAGATAATATATAACAAGATGCTACTAAATAATAGTAAGTGCAACTATACTCTTAGACAACTGCCTAATTTGCAGGCATGCAGAGAGCTTTTCTAAAGCCGCAGGCTAATTTTTACTGAATTTACAACAAAAATAATCTAACTTCTCAGTGGTTAACAAGTACACTCATTTTCTGCCAATAAAAATAAAATAAAACTAGAAAAAAAAAATGCCTCCAAACTCCACTTTTCCAACAATGTAAAAGTCCAACTAATGAATAGCTTTGACCAGTGACAGTACTTTAAAAGAAGCAAGTCTGAATTAATTTTCATGCAAGTCTATAGTAATCCTTGTGCTTAATAAAAGTAGGCACTCAACAAACACTTGCTGAAAAACTATAGCCAGGAAGGTCTAGGGTATGTTAATATCATATTGACTGAAAAGTGGGAACAATATAACTCCCAAGAAGAGATTCTAAGATGTGGATTCCTCTCCTTGCCTCAGATCTGAAAGGCAGGGAAAGGCTTCCAGGGATCCCTTAGCAGAGACTGTGGCTGTGAGAATTTTCCTCGGCACGCTAAGCCTCTCCACCAAACACCCTATGTCAGAGATGGATCACCATGGCCTTGGCTGTTGCAGCCGCTGTCACTCCTGGAGCCAAGAAAACAGAACTTCTCTCCAACCACTCCACGCCTAAGCCAGCTTAGTTTGAAGGCTTCTGGGGAATTTATTAATCAATGCTTCTGTGTATCTACAGAATCCAAAGAACTTAAGGCAAACTCTAAGTTCAGATACAATGTGTACACAGAAAAGATGGAAAAAATTGTAGGAGAATATTCTGGCACACAAAGCATTATGACGCCACTACTACCCTTAAAATGGTGTGATCAAAGCCACTGATTCAATCAGTCACCATAAAAAAAGCAACGAGAGTCAAAAAGAAGTTTACAATTCAGAATAACAAAATGCTTTCAATGAATCTTTTAACTGCTAGTACTTACTTTGTCTAATGTCATGTCTGGTAGTTCATCCGCCAGTTCACTTGGGGAGCTATTTGCACTGGAGTTTGTAACTGCTGGAATTGTAGATTCATAGCCATAGAATGCCAGCAAGTCTTCCAGAGGCATGTTTCCTTCCTGTTCAAGCCAGAGGACAAACATGAGCTCAGTAGGTGTCACAATGCTGAACTGTGGGTAAACTGTGATGTCCTTAAGTGCATAAAGCACATTTTCAAAACAGCAGAACAAATCAAAGTTAAGTTTTGCTTTTCTTTTATACCACCATATAAAAATACCTAGAGCTAGAACTATTAATAAAACAGAACAATTAACACTTTAGTTTTTGTTTTCCAGCATCATTTCACTTTTTAAAAGACTCCCAAGGCTTGGCGCCTGTAACACAGTGGTTACAGCACTAGCCACATATACCAGTGATGGGTTTGAACCCAGCTGGGCCAGCTAAACAACTACAACAAAAAATAGCCAGGCATTGTGGCGGGGGCCTGTAGTCCTAGTTACTTGGGAGGCTGAGGCCAGAGAATTGCTTAAGCCCAAGAGTTTAAGGTTGCTGTGAGCTGTGGTGCCAACACTCTGAGGGTAACATAGTGAGACTCCAACTCAAAAAATAAATAAATAAATAAAAGACTCACAAAATAGTTTCTTTAGTGAAGACCTTTTTTTACCTTTCACATTAGTGCAAAGATCTGCCTTGAAAACATTTCCAATTAATCAATCAATAACTTCATGTAATACATAGTTTATTTCCTTGCAGTTAACAGGTGGCCATGTGGTTTATTCTTCATTATTAATTAGTGGATACCTGATAGGAAACCTTTGCTGAACATTTACTAACACCAGCAACATTTACTTATTAATATTCAAAACACAATTATCCTTTTATATACTTATTACCACATTTGGCTTTTTTTTTTTTTTGAGACAGAGCCTCAAGCTGTCCCCCTGGGTAGAGTGCTGTGGATCACAGCTCACAGCAACCTCCAACTCCTGGGCTCAACCAATTCTCCTGCATCCGCCTCCCAAGTAGCTGGGACTACTGGCGCCTGCCACAACGCCTGGCTATTTTTTGGTTGTAGCTGTCATTGTTGTTTGGCGGGCACGGGCTGGAATAAAACTGCCAGCTCAGGTATATGTGGCTAGAGCCTTAGCCGCTTGAGCCATAGGTGCTGAGCCCACATTTGACATTTTATACCAAATTAAAAAAAAAAAGAATAAACAACTGATGAAGATTGTATTATTATCACCATCTTACGATAAGAAAAGCTGAGGGTTAGTTTTGGGTGTTAATCCCAGTCCCCCATGCTCTTTTGCCAACTGGTGCTTTGATAAAATTATATATTCTGATTCTAGTGCTGCCTGTTATGAATACCTATGACATGCCCCATAGTGACACCTAGTCACTATTTTCCTCCCACTAATCCATATAAGAATAAAAAGAAAATCTATATTTCCTTTTTAAATAGAGTCATATGCTATATCACGTTTCAGTCAAAGATAGCTTAAACAAACAACAGGCTTTGTGTGGCATACAGTCTACGTGTGTAAGGGGCTCTACTATGTAGGTTTTTGTGAGTACACTCTATGAGGTGTAACAACAATGAAATGGCCCAACGACGGATTTCTTACAATGTATCCCCATCATTACATGTTGCTTGACTGTATAACTACAAAAGTATCTAGAACTACTTACAATTATTCAAATAAACAATTTCAAAACAACATCCTTATAAACTAATTTGTTAAGTATTTTTAAGATGTTGTATCTACCAATTAAGAGATTTACTTTTAAAGCTTACTTATTGGTTTAGTTTCCCCCTTAAGATAAATCACTGAAGTCATGAAAGTCATGAAATAAGCAGCATGAAAACGTGAGAGCTGAGCATGGAAACACACCCACAGCTGATCACAAAGTGAACAGAGGAGCCAGTGACGACTCCTGGAGACAGCGGCTGCCTAAGGGGATGCAAGCTCTGAGAGGTTCCAAAAACCTGGCCTTCACTTTTGCAGATAGGGACAATTTTACCGTGCCTGACTGAAACAGATTCATGCTAAATGAACTTAGAATAAAGTATATGATAGAATGCTAATTTACAAATTTGCAGTAGTAGACATACGTCTGTTTAATGGCTGAAACAATCATGTCACTCCTGAATCCTTTCGCCTTGGGACTGAAATCAATAAAAACCTGGGCTTTGGGAGCACAGTCAGCAAAAATTGAGTTGGATTGTCAGAACAGAAAGAAGTTCACCCAGACCATGAATTATTAGTCTCCCAAACCAAAGAATCCCTTGGAGGTGGAGTAGAATCAGATTTAGTCTCTCTAAGGTCCTATTCTTGCTTCTTACAGAGTCCACATAGCCCTTTCCCTTTGGCTTATGTTGGTTACAAGGAGTTACTGGAGGCTTGGCGCCTGTAGCTCAGCAACTAGGGCACCAGCCATATACACTGGGGCTGGAGGGTTCAAACCACTGGGCCTGCCAAATAACAGTGACCACTGCAACCAAAAAATTGCCGGGTGTTGTGGCAGCTGCCTGTAGTCCCAGCTACTTGGGAGGCTGAGGCAAGAGAATCGTTTAAGCCCACAAGTTTGAGATTGCTGTGAGCTGTGACGCCACAGCACTGTACTGAGGGTGACATAGTGACACTCTGTCTCAAAAAAAAAAAAGAAGTTACTGGATTATAGACTTTGCCAATGGTAAATTACAGACTTACCATATTGACAGGTAGTTACTGGATTATAGACTTTGCCAATGGTAAATTACAGACTTACCATATTGACAGGTAGTATTTCTCAAGAACCTCGCAGTTTCAGACTCTCCCTGAACTGAGGAGCTGCCAATTCTTACTTCTTATGTACCTTTCCATCACTTACTGGGTTCTAGGTACTTTACTGAGGGCGGCTGGCCATGGACGTTACGTATAGAAATGAAATTTACAGAAAAATCCCCACTCGCAAGGAATTCAACCTTAGTAGGAAAAAATGGTAAGTTAACAAATTATAGTACAGTGCAATAGCTACAATACTCAATTCTGGAACTGATGTTATAGATTTGTGAATATACAGAAGACCTATACTCCAAAAATAGTGGTACGGGCAGGGAGGTATATGCAGAGAGCAAAAACTGAGGTAAGTATTGAAAGATGAAGAGGCTTTTGACAAAACATAAATATAGCACTGCTAATTTTGATGAGTACAAAGGAAACGAACAGGATCCTGAGATGCACAGTAACAAGGAGGGCCTACTATCAGAGGGCAGCAGGGCAAGAGGCCCCTGAAGTGACCAGTCCCACAAAGAACACTCCAGGCGAAGAAAACAATACACGAGGCCTGGGGTGGATTCCCAGTATGACAAGTGACCACAACTTGGCTCAAGAGGAAAATGTAAACAGAGACAGAGACAGATCACAAAAGGTCTCACAGCCAGGGAAAGGAATTTGGACTTTATTCCCAGGGGGAAGTGAATGGAGAATTATGCAAAGAGAGCATCAGGTAGTTATTTCTTAAAATACTAGACAGAAGCATAAAGAAAAGTTAGGGGGTGGGGATAAGAGATACAAGCACAGCAGAGAGACCACTTAAGAGGCCTCATGCTAGAGCAGTGATCCAGACAAGGAAACAAGTGAATAGAAGATCTGCATTCTGAGGTGGAATCTAATGGGTTACTAGATGTGGGAGTTTTGAGAGGGAAGGACGACTTCAAGAATCCTATTTGAGTAATTAGATGGTGGTAACTCTTCCTGAGATAGAAAAGACTAAAGGAGCCTCGGCACCTGTGGCTCAAGCAGCTAAGGTGCCAGCCACATAAAACCTGAGCTAGAGGGTTCGAATCCAGCCTGGGCCTGGCAAACAACAACGATGGTTGTGATCAAAAAACAGCCAGGCGTTGTGGCGGGCACCTGTAGTCCCAGCTACTTGGGAGGCTGAGGCAGGAGAATTGGTTGAGCCCAGGAGTTGGAGGTTGCTGTGAGCTGTGATGCCACAGCACTCTACCCAGGGCAACAGCTTGAGGCTCTGTCTTAAA
>NW_003852400.1:40476491-40477909 GCF_000181295.1 Otolemur garnettii | reverse complement strand
TCAAACTATGCCCCCAAATTGTCAGCTGGTTGAAAAGCATAACAGAAGAAGTAAACATCAATGAGAAACTGAAAATTTTTTTTTTTTTTTTTTTTTGGAGACAGAATCTCACTTTGTCACCTTCAGTAAAGTGCCATGGCGTCGTCATAGCTCATAGAAACCTCAAACTCTTGGACTCAAGCAATCCTCTTGCCTCAACCTCTCAAGCAGCTGGTACTATAGGGACCCACCATAATGCCCCGCTATTTTTAAGAGACAAGGTCTCACTGTGGCTCAGGCTGATCTCAAACCTGTGAGCTCAGGCAATCCACCCTCCTTGACCTCCCAGAGTGCTAGGATTACAGGCAGGCGTAAGACACCACACACAGCCAGAAACAGGAAAATCTTAACTGAAACGTCACCAACAACTCATGGGTCTTGCATCACAACAGTGCACCAGCTCACATGGCACTGTGTGTGAGGGAGTTTTAGCCAGCAAACAAATAACTGTATCGGAACACCCTCTCGATTCACCTGATCTTGCCAATGACTTTTTTCCTTACCCAAAGCTAACGGAAATATTGAAAAAGAAACATTTTAATGACATCCAGGACATTAAGGGTAATACAACAATAACTCTGATGGCCATTCCAGAAAAATGATTTCAAAACTGCTCTGAAGAGTGGGATAGGCACTGATGTCAGTGCATAGCTTCCCAAAGGGAGAACATGAAAGGCGACTGTGGTGATATTCACTACAGCAGTGAGGTATGCAGCATTTGTTCTAGGATGAGTTCACAAACTTAACTGTCAGACCTTTGTGTATATACACAGCTATGAGACTTGGCTATAAAAGGAAAATAACTGAGGGCAACACAGAGTCAAAAGAGACTTTCTGCCAAACATGAGGACTGTATGAATAGGATTTCATGTAGAAATACTTTTTAAAATAGACTAATAGGAGCCAGGCACAGTGGCTCCTGTCTATAATCCTAGCACTCTGGGAGGCTGAGAAGAGTGGACTGCCTAAGCTCACAGGTTTGAGACCAGCCTGAAGAAGTCCAAGACCCTGACCCTAAAAAAAAAAAAAAAAAAAATAGCCGGTGTTGTGGTGGGCACCCGTAGTCCCAGCTACTTGGGAGGCTGAAGCAAGAGGATCACTTGAGCCCAAGAGTTTGAGGTTGCTGTAAGCTATGATGCCATGGCACTCTACCTAGGGTGACAAAATGAGACACTGTCTCAAAAAAAAAAAAAATATATATATATATATATACACATATATATATAGAGCCAGGCATTATGGCAGGTGCCTATAGTCCCAGCTACTCAGGCAAGAGAATCACTTGAGCCCAAGAGTTTGAGGTTGCTGTGAGCTATAATGATGCCATGGCAGTCAACCCCAGGGCAACAGAGTCAGACTCTGTCTCAAGAAAAAAAATG
>NW_003852400.1:40474285-40476471 GCF_000181295.1 Otolemur garnettii | reverse complement strand
AAAAAAAAAAAAAAAAAAAGATACTTGACATTATTTCAACCTTTTAAAATCTGTTGAGGCTTGAGACTGTCTCAAAAAAAAAAAAAAAAAAAGATTTGCCAGAGAGTAACAGTAGAACCAGGAAAAAGCACAATTACGTAAATAAGGCAAAAGCAACTGTAGAGAAACTAGGAATGGTCACTGGGGTCAAATACCAAGGAGAAATTAAGGGAGAGAAAGATAAGAATTCTTGGTATTGGCAAGCAGGACTTTTTGGTGACCCAACAGCATGGTAGAAGAAGCCAAGCTAACAACTGAATGAGAGGGGAGAAAGTACAAGGACTGACAATTAAGTTTGCAAACTTGCCACCATGTCCTTACATTGGCAGCACCTTACCAGCAACCTGGCAAGGTTTCACAACCTTCGTGTATCAGAGTCTCACGGCTGTGTTTGTGCGGACACGTGGTGTTTGTTATTGTTGTTGTGTGTTTTTGTGTGTTCCATTGCAAGAATGTTGGATCTTGAATTAGACCAATTAGACCAAACATTAAATTCATTGTTAAATTTAACAAGACTGGAAATGAAATTAGAGACATGTCAGTCTAAGTTTATGGGGATAATAATGCCATGATGAAAATGGCAATATACAAACAGATGAAAGATTTTTCTAAGAGGAGAGAAAGCATTATTGATGAAGAGTGGTCAGGGTGGCCAATAATGAGAACTGACAAAGACAATGCAAAAACTTGTCAAACTATGCCCCCAAATTGTCAGCTGGTTGAAAAGCATAACAGAAGAAGTAAACATCAATGAGAAACTGAAAATTTTTTTTTTTTTTTTTTTTGGAGACAGAATCTCATTTTGTCTCCTTCAGTAGCTGCCTGTAGTCCCAGCTACTTGGGAGGCTGAGACAGGAGAATTGGTTGAGCCCAGGAGTTGGAGGTTGCTGTGAGCTGTGATGCCACAGCACTCTACCCAGGGCAACAGCTTGAGGCTCTGTCTTAAACAACAAAAAAAAAAGACTAATGGAAGGAAAGGTCTTTGAAGGAAAAAATTAGGAATTTTACAGAAGACAACATTTAAGTTTGAGATGACTATGAAACATCCAAGTAGAAAAGTCAAGTTGGCCAGGAGCCTGGAGCTCAGAGAGTCAGGCTGGGCTACAGATAGAAATCTGGCATTCATTAGCATCTAGATGATATTTAAAGCCACAGGAGCTGATGAGCTCACCCATGGAGCAGGGAGAGAGAAAAGAGATCTACGTTTTATTAGAAGAACTTTTAGATATATTACCCTATGGGCAATGGGGTGTGACCAAAAAATCTTAAAATATGATTTGCAGGTTGGGTGCAGCGGCTCATACCTATAACCCCAGCACTCTGAGAGGCTGAGGCAGGCAGATCACCTGAGCTCACCAGTTCGAGACCAGCCTGAGCAAGAGTGAGAACCCCCCCATCTCTACAAAAAAAAAAAAAATAGCCAGGTCTTGTGGCGGGCACCTGTAGTCCCAGTTACTCGGTAGGCTGAGGTAAGAGGATCGTTTGAGCCCAAGAGCCTGAGGTTGCTATAAGCTATGAGGTCATAGCACTCTTCCAGGAGTGACAAAGTGAGACTCTGTCTCAAGAAAAAAAAAAATCATGATTTGCATTATAGAAATAATGTTCTAGGGCAATGGTTCTCAGCCTTCCTAATGCCTCCTAATGCCACGATCCTTTAATATAGTTCTTTATGTTGTGGTTACCCCCAACCATAAAACTATTTACATTGCTACTTCATAACTGTAATTTTGCTACTGTTATGAATCATAATGTAAATATCTGATTTGCAGGATGTATTTTCATTGTTACAAAGGGGTCCCAACCCATAGGTTGAGAACCACTGTTTTATGGGAAGTAGAAGAATGAAAGCCAAATTATTTGAGCAAAACTTAGGGAAAAGATCTGCCAGAGATGGCCTGGTACCTGTAGCTCAGTGGCTAGGGCACCAGCCACATACACCAGGGCTGGAGGGTTCAAACCCAGCCCAGGCCTGACAAACAACAATGACAACTGCAACCAAAAACTAGCCAGGCATTGTGGCGGGCACCTATAGTCCCAGCTACTTGGGAAGCTGAGGCAAGAGAATCACTTCAGCCCAAGAGTTTGGGGTTGCTGTGAGCTGTGATGCCACAGCACTCTACCAAGGGCAACACAGTGAGAGTCTGTCT
>NW_003852400.1:40472711-40474082 GCF_000181295.1 Otolemur garnettii | reverse complement strand
GAGCCCAAGAGTTTGAGGTTGCTGTGAGCTATAATGATGCCATGGCAGTCAACCCCAGGGCAACAGAGTCAGACTCTGTCTCAAGAAAAAAAATGAAAACAAAAAGTAGACTAATAAAGTGAAGGTAGGAGAGATGAAATCTAGAGGCGAGGCTGGGATGGGGCAGACACTTTAGGGATAGGAGGGAAAGAATAAGCTTGTCAGGGGAGGGGGAGAAAAGGAGGTTCTCAAGAGTCACTCATGAAAACCTCCACTTTTCTGTAAAGACACAGGATGATCATTTTTTGACAGTGAAATGACCACCTTAGTGGAAAACTCATTAGTAAATTCAAGGAATGACACCATGAGCAATGGGCTGGTGCTTAAATATAAATTATCTGTACTAAAACTTTTTAAGCAAAGCCGGAAAAGGTGAATCCAGCCTCTGAAGCACTTCCCAAATGAGCTATTAGAGCCTATTAATAAAGCATTTAGTCCTTTGAAGCATAAAAACAATTTTTTCAAAATGAAATTAGTAAGTCTCAAAGTCTCTGAAGATGGGTGGTTGGATCAACTTAGAAGTCTTTATACTAAAGTCTAAGTGATAGAAAAGGTGATTTCTTTCTTACTTTTTTTTTCTTTTTTTGAGACAGAGTCTTACCACCCTTGGTACAGTGCCCTGGCATCACAGCTCACAGCACCCTCAAACTCTTGGGCTCAAGTGATCCTCCTGCCTCAGCCTCCTGAGCAGCTGGGACTATAGGAGCCTCTCACAACACCCGGCTATTTTTAAAGATGAAGTCTAGCTCTAGCTCAGGCTGGTCTCAAACTCGTGAGCTCAGGTAATCCACCCACCTCAGCTTCCCAGAGTTCTAGGATTACAGCCATGAGCCACTGCGCCCGGGTTACTCTCTCATTCATTTATGCTTTTCTAAATTTTTAGAATTTTCCTACAGTGAATGTCTGGGAAAAAAATCTATATAAAATAAAAGCAGAAATAAGAACTTTGATATGAACTATATTTTTAATATGTTTAAGAACTAAAATCTAGCCATTTCAATTTATACTCTATACTCACCAAAGAGTTACTGTAAGAAAACTGATTTTGTAACTCTCTTATTATTTTCCATAGTACATGAGGTATTGAAAATTTGTAAGCACCAAATACAGGCCATACTTACAACAACAAATAAGACATAAAACTTTATTTATAATTTTTTAAAATGAACAGTAAATCAGGCACCTAAGAATATTAGTATGTATCAATACCTCAATCATTGTTCCAATACTGAAAGATTAATACACTTATAAATTACACAAAAATAATCAGAACACACTTTAAAATTTCTTCTAAAGACTTGATCCTGGCTCGGCGCCTATAGCTCAACCGGC
>NW_003852400.1:40446839-40471891 GCF_000181295.1 Otolemur garnettii | reverse complement strand
TTAAGAGAAAGATTAGCCTTTGGAATGGAGATAATGGCCCTTGAGTCTTCCCTAGAATCTGTATTTTTCTGTCCCAATTTCTGAGAGTGTGATAAAATGCCAGGAAGCAAAACTGTCCAAGTACAGAAAACCTGAAAACTTAAGGTATTTGTCTCAATCTATAAATTTAATGATAGGTATTACAAAGATGATTTAATTATTAGTGTTTACTAAACAAAATGAAAATCATAGAAATAGGAACTAGGAGTTTGTATGAATAGCTATGTTAATAACTCTGCTGTTGATTATTTCTCTGTATCTTCTTCAATTTCCTTTTAAAACTCACTAAATAACAGATCAAACCAGCTATTACTATACTCTCTGGAAAAATAAAACCTACAAATCTGAAAGGTAAAATTTTACCAGTGCATAAAAATCTCTACTAGATTACCTATACACAAGCAGCAACTAAGCTGACACAGCAAATGTTTAGTTCTTATTATTTTACTGACAAACGGCTATTTATATGGCTAAAATGCATTCAGACACTCCTTTTTCTATCATTTTCTTCCATCATGCTGTAACTAGACTGTCCTCTCCCTGCCTTGTTTTTTTTTGTTTGTTTTTTTTTTTTTTGAGACAGAGTCTCACTCTGTTGCCCAGATTGGAGTGCCATCGTGTCATCACAGCACATACCAACCTGAAACTCCTGGGGTCAAGTGATCCTACTGCCTCAGCTTCCCTAGTAGCTTCTGCCCACCACAATGCCTAGCTAATTTTTCTATTTTTTAGTAGAGATAGGGTCTCACTCTCGTTCCAGCTAGTGTCAAACTCCTGAGCTCAAGAGATCCTCCTGCCTTGGCCTCCCAGAGTGTTAGGATTATAGGCATGAGGCAGCAAGACCAGCCATCTCCCTACTTAGAACAACAAACACATTATCAAAGAAGGGGCATTATTAAACCACCTGGGACTTTTGCCCCACACCCACAGAACATGCCTACAGCAGTGTCCTGACTTAAAACTACAAAAAAAAAGCACTATCTATTTTAAGATGCCTTCCCTGAACTTCCACACTCGGCTGAACATCTTATAAAACATATATAGCCCTTCTGCCACAGCTCTTTGCTTACCTCTTTCACTGTCCATAATATATATTAAAAATCTGTCTTCCCATCTGTCACCCCACAGTAGACTGCAAGCTCCTGGAGTTGAGGGACATTGTCCAATTGCTCATTTTTGCAATTCCAGGATGTACACAGTCCTTGGCTTAGTGTTAATGTTAGCTGGACTCTAACTCTCCTTTATTCTAGGGTACCTGCTCAGAAACAGGAAGGAATTGCCTGAATAAAGCCAAGATGGCACTGGAGCCTCTTGAGCATCTTTTCTTATCCACAGCTAACATTTTATTATCACTCCTGAAAGCAGCAACAGGTAAAGACTTTCCTTCTTCTACAACTTAAGTATTTCATAACAATTTTAGCTTTATATTCTCAAACATGTTTGGCTTTTATAGATTTTTTAAGTGAATAAATCTAACTGCAACTATATTGGATCAACTGGTAAATGAAGGAACATTTTTAGAAAATTTCAGGTCTTCTGGAGCAAGCCTGAGATCTAAGCCCTGAAGACTCTGCCTTTGGCTTCCCTGTGTATTAACATAAGAAAGAAATGGAATAATACTCCACTCCTGCCTTACAAAAATAGTACGCAAAAGAGATTATCACCCTTGGTAGAGTGCTGTGGCGTCATAGCTCACAGCAACCTCGTACTTTTGGGCTCAATGATTTTTTTGCCTCAGCTACCCAAGTAGCTGGGACTACAGGTGCCTGCCACAACACACGGCTACTTTTAGAGATGAGGTCTCACTCTGGCTCAGGCTGGTCTAGAACCTGTGAGTTCAAGCAATCCACCCACCTTGGCCTCCCAGAGTGCTGAGATTATAGGCATAAGTGCCTCCCATAGACACCCACCTCAACCTCCCAGAGCGCTGGGATTACAGGCATGAGCCACCGTGCCTGGCCAAGAGATTATATGTGTAAGAATATGTTTTCTCCTCTTCAAAAGAAAGAGGTATAAGAATTCAGAGGATTAGTTCTTCTAACATTGCTTCTGAAAGTTTTTGTCATTCTGGGCTGATTAGAAATTTTCAAATAAGGTTATTTATAGATAAGTACAAGCCTAGACAATTAAGTTCACAAACTCGTCCTAGAAAAAGTGCCATACACCTCATTGCTGAATATCACCTTCAAAGTACTCCCCTTGACCATCTGGTGACTGCAGGGATATTCAGCAATCAGGTACATAGTGCTTTTTCAAGGATGAATTCATAAACTTAATTGTCAGAACTTATACAACAACAGTTCTGATGGACATACTACCAGAAAAAAAGAGTTCCTAAATTGCTCTGAAGGGCAGACTAGGCATTGGTGCTGGTGCACAGCTTCCAAAGGAGAGTACTTCAAAGGAGACTGTGGGGATATATAGCACTTTTTCTAGGACCAGTTTATCAACTTTAATTGTCTGACCTTGTATAATCTTAACAATTTTCCAAAATAACCCCCATGCAGATCACTATGTTTAGTCATGGTATAAATGCACACTTAAAATATAGCTCATTTGAATTCATAATAACTTTGGGTTTAAAAAGTTATAAACTACACACTTGTTCTTGCTAACTTTTTAAAAGATGACTAAGGGGTCAGGATGGGATATTACATTTGAAAATATAGTAAAATGCTTTCAATTTTGTTACAGTATTCTACAAGAACACGAGTTATTTGAAGGAAAAGATTTCTCTTTGTATTTACTATAGTACTTAGTTGAATTCAAGTTTGACCCATAGCAGAATAGTGTGATAGAAAGAGGATTGAACTAGGATTCAGAACTAAGTTTAAGGCCTGCAGTTCTCTAAATCTTAATATTCTTATCTGTAAAATGACTAGATATACCTACCTGACTGTGTTGGCATAAGCTTAAAGATCAGGTTATAATAGATAGATATAATTTTGAGAAATTAAGTGAAAATGTACTTATCCACGTCCCAGGCTCTTCCACTCCAATCCCCACCCCTCCAAGTAATGAGAATATCAGTGACATTCTATAAGTTAGGTCCAACAAAAAACCGATCCAATTTTTTTTTTAGTGAGACAGAGTCTCAGGCTGTCACTCTGGCTGGAGTGCCATGCTGTCATAGCTCACAGCAACCTCCAACTCTTGGGCTCAAGCAATCCTCTTGCCTTAGTTTTTCTATTTTTAGTAGAAATGGGGTCTCACTCTTTGCTCAGGTTGGTCTTGAAATCATGAGCTCAAGCAATCCACCTGCCTTGGCCTCCGAGAGTGCTAGGATTATAGTACTCTCGCCCAACCCTTTTATTTCAGATAGATTATAAAATAATTTACAATAGAATTTCAAAATCTTTACCACAAGTTTGTGTTAAAATACTAAAGTAAATCCTTTACCTTTTCTAAGTCTTCAATTTCAGAACTGAAGTTTTTACCCTCATCCATCATTTCTTCTTCTTCAAGAGTTCTTTCATCATCATAGTCATGGACTAACATCTCAGCAGTAGGGTCAAAATCATGATCCTCAGAAGACAAAGACCCAACTGGAATGAAACAAACTCACACATTTACAAAGCTATTTACAAAAGAAAATAAAAATTTGTGTTCTTCTGCCAAGTCTCTAATGTTTACATATAGGTTTTATTAAATGAATCAACTATGTGCTTTATAAGGTAAGATTATATGATTCTAAGAAGAAATTTAAATCAGCAAAAGAACAAGGCAAAGTAATTCACAAACACTTTTATAATGGGTCCAGTCTAGGAGAAAACAAGTTATAAAAGCAGCAAAGTGATTTAAATGACATGGTGTTAAATAAATGTTCTAACAGAAGAGCAGTCAAACTTGCTTATCAGTTTAATAGCTCTGTACAGTAACAAAAAGTCAGAAGCATTAAATTCCCATGAGTGAAAGACTTCACAAGAAGCTACCACAAGATTCTCTTCTGAAGAGAATACAAATTTTATCCAAATTCTTACCCTCAAATAAAGACACAAAACACAACAGAAATCTGATTTATAAGACAAATAAGTTTCTGTAAAGTAGCTACACAGCAATTCACTTTTTAAAACCACTATATTACTTTACATATCTCTAAGTTACATAGATTGACTTCACTAATCAGATAAGCATTAAACTGTAAAACTATACTTTACTTTGGATTACTAATATACTCCTTAGAATTGTGAAAAGATAATATAGAATATTGCACCCTTGGGTTTGAGAACACGTATCCATTTCAAGTTGTTTTGGTCAATTCATACTTGTTTAGAAAAACTGTATTACTTCTTAATAGCAAATACCAAGAGAAACAATGACTAAAATCTATACTCCTAAAATAATGAAATCTTTAAGAAAAACAAGATTTTCTCCACTTGCTTTACTCTCATCTCTAATTCAACTAGACCAGTGACTCTCACAACAGGGAAGGAGAGAAGGATCAGAATGGTGGGTGGCGGAAGAAAGTAGTGGGTAGAAGTATATTCAACATAAAAAATTTAATCTTCTTAGTGAAACTACTGAATGTTTATTTTAAACATTTAAGGACACTGTGAGATCATTACCAGAATGCTGAAGTAGGCCAATGATTTTTCACTATGGAAAAACCACAGACATAATTCAATGTTTTTTGCTTCTGAGTACAGAGAATTCCAATCATTAGTCCTAAAAATACAATTTCTATGAGACTTAATTTTTGAGGAATTATATTATAATATAATATTATATTTCTTTAATGTTGAAAAATTTTATCCACTCATCAAAAAACCTGAGGTACATGTGGTTTAATTTTAAAGAGAAAGATAAATATGTATTAACTAGTTAAAAAACAGAACACCCACCATTTAAAATTATCTTTTTTTGAATTTCTGGAAACCTCCACAATATGCCAAAGGGTAGGGATGAAACAGATGCTAACTTTTCCACCTCTTTGGGAGCAAAACTCTGCTCTCTTTTGTTATTCCTGTATCACTTGGCACAAGCTTCCTCTTTAACATGTACTCAATACGGACAAGAAATTAAAAAGCCTGAGGGTCTAGTCCTTGGCTTTCTGAGACCCAATGCAAGCTATTTATTTAAACTTTCTAAGTCTGGCCTGGCCAGGCCAGGCCAGGCTCATGCCTGTAATCCTAGCACTCTAGGAGGCTGAAGAAGGTGGACTGGATGAGCTCACCTCAGACCAGCCTGAGCCAAAGATCCCATCTCTACTAAAAACACAAAAAACTAAGGCAAGAGGATTGCGTGAGCCCAAGAGTTGGAGATTGCTGTGAGCTATGACACCCCAGCACCCTACCCAGGGCGACAGCTTGAGACTCTATCTCAAAAAATAAAATAAAATAAAATAAAATAAATTTTCTAAGTCTAGCTCCAGTCTTGTACTTGTAAAATACACAGGGGTGGCTGAAAGGACCTCAAGTGCCCCTTCCAGCTATAAAATTCTCCTAAAAAAACTAACTGATTAAAAACAGATTATAAGTCTGTTTGGACACCAAAACCACACCATCTTTGCTGTTTTATTTAAGACTGCAACTTCTTAAAAAGTCAATGATGCAAAATGGAAAAATTCCATTGTAATCCAGATGTTTGGCATCACACACATAAATATACTTTCCCTGAAATCAGTTATAGCAAATGCTTGTCTCCAAATTAGCAAAAATTTCTAAAACAATTTTTAAACGTAAAGACTTATGTAAACATCTATTTTTAAAATAGCCGCAAATTTCTTCTACTTGGTTTGAGTATTTTATAATATCTTAAATGAAAACCAAGTGAAACCTAAAAGGTGGAATAAGTACAAAAAGTAATTTTGCAAGGAAATGAACTGTTCACTCTAAGACAACGTGCTGTAATGGGAGCTCATCTGTGTTCCAGTATTAACTATAACCTCAACTGTAAAATAAGGGAGTTGAACTAGTTCTTAAGTGCTTTTCCTCGAAACTATGCCAGGGAAAAGACGGGAGCTGGAAAGTGGATGAGAAATTGAAATAAAGTTCACAAGTGAGGAAGTTCCTTATGATGGATCTGCTTCAGGGGTTCCATAAACCCCAAACTGTGTGTGATTATGCACATGTGCAGAGTTCCCCGGAAAGAGTCCCTTGCTTTCATTAGATTCTAAAAGGGGTTTCTCATCTCAAAAAAGTTAACAAAACAAAACACTGTATTAGGATGATCTACAATTGTCTCTGATCAAAAATACGAAAAAAGCACTTTTCAGTGCCAAACTTGGTTGCTCTTTCCTCATATTATAAGGTAGCTTTCTCAAACTCTCAATTTTAATACAATCCACAGACATTATTAAAAAAAAAAATAAGGGGAGATGTGGAGTTATGGTTAATAACTAAACCAAGTAGCCCCCAAATCCTGACAAGTTACGGTCTCAATCTCTCAAAGAAATCGAAATTAAAATCTTAAAGTTGGTGCAAAGTTGATTTGGGGTTAATTTTTTCAGGGCGGGGGGGGGGCAGCGTATGTAAGAATGAAAGACACAACTTAGAAGAAAGCTTGTCTTAGCAGCTTTGCAACAAGGTTATCTTTTCAACATGCAAGGGAAAAAAAAAAGAAAGAATAGTATAACTGTTCCTTCCTCAAACAACTTAATTACCAAATGCACATTGAAACTCTTTAAAACCTATGATGAAAAACTTGAAGGATAAATTTTGTGGGGAATCCTTCAGCAATAGATCTTTGAGCCCGCATTATCCTCTTAGACACACAAAAAATGTAAGAAAGTAGGACAAACCTGGGCTTGAACTTCCAAAAGAAGCCTAGGAGAAAGAAGAAAAACGTGAGGTTAGATCGCGCAGCCAACGAAAGAGGCAGCGCCGGCAACAGGGCGCAGAGGAGGCGGAGTTGAGAGCTCCTCCGCAGCTGCCAAAAGTACAAGACAGAGCTTCGCTCCAGTCACTCCTGGCCCCTTTCGGGCCCCCTCTTGGCTGCCTCGCCTTCCTCCCGGAGTCCCCAGTGCACAAACTCGCAGACGCGGGACGAAATCCGAAGTCTAAGAGGCAACTCCAAGCCTCTTCTTGGAGCTCGGCAAGTTACAAAGCAAAGAAACAGAACCCAGAGTAGTAGGCTCACAGGATCGGTCGGTCCCCTATCCCAGACATCTCGAGAGTCCCCCAAATCCCACACAGTTCTCCGTGGCCCCAAACAACTACTTGCATCGCAACACCCTTTCCTGGATGTAACTTGCCCACTGGACACCTGGTCCGCCCCACGGGGCCTGGGAACCCCAATTCCCGAGACTGTCCTCTGCCCTAGAGCGTAGGCTGGGTCTAATCGGACACTTGCCCCCAAACCAAAGCATGAGCCACCCCCCACCCCCATCTTCTTTTCCGAGTTCAGAGGTGCGATCCCTCAGTTCCAAGGATGCTGGTTCCGTTCAGAGTGTTCGATACCTCCCTGGTCCCGCAAGTGCACCCCTCGCCCTAGCGAGCTCCCGGCGAGCCGCTCCTGCCGCGACCCCCCCTCCGCCCCCCCAGTTCACCAGTCCCGGGGGAGATGTCCGGGCTTCGCTCGCCTAGCTTCCCTCGTCCAGCCCAGAGGAAACTGGGGCTAACGAGCCGCTCTCCTGGAGAGGACGTCGAGGGTCTTGGTCTGCTCCTTCACCCCAGGATCTCCCACACATCCTGGGCTGTAGGGCGGGGAGTCCCGCTCTTCTCCCGCGAACCCCGGCGGCCGCGCATCCCGCTCGCCTCTGCGCCTGGCGCAAAGTGGAGCGAGCGGCTCCTTCGCGCCGCAGCCCGGGCTGGGTGGGCAGGGGTCACAGAACACCACTCCCGCAGGGCAGTGGCGCAGCCTGCTCCCCGGTACGCGATCCGGCCACTGAGGGGGGGGATCGGCCGGTTTCCACCCACCCGGGCCCCGGGAGGCGGCGCGGAGGCGCTCGCGGGCCGCGGGCGCCCCAAGGGACACAACGCAAACAAGTCCCCGGACAGGGGCTCGCTGCCGCCGGCCGCCGCCTCTGTCCGGCCCCGTCGCCCGGCCGGGCCGGAGCCGCCGCGGCCTAGTCTCGGAGGGAGACCGCTCCCGCGCCCGCTCCCGCCCCCCGGCCGGCCCCGCCGCGGCCCGTCGCCGCCCCGCGACCTCCGCGCTGCCGCGGCTCCCTCCGTGGGGCCGCAAGAAGAGCCCTGGATCCCCCCGGCTGGCTTCAGGGCCGTGGGGAACCGGCGGACACCCGGTCCAGCCCGGCCGCTCCTGCCCGGTTTCCCTGCTCACCTCCGCCATATTGGTACCTTTAGGGCGAACGAGCAGCGCCGAGCCCAGTCCCCGGATGGGGCGCCTGAGCCAATCGCAGCCGCCGCCGCCGCCGCCGCCACCGCGGTCCGCCCGGCACCCGCCCGGCGGCGGAGGCGGCTCGGCCCCTTATAGGGCAGGGCGGCCCGCTACGCCCCCGGCCCGCTCGCACGCCCACCCCGCCCGGCGCCCCTAGCCGCGCCCACGCCCCGCGCCCTCCCGCCGCGGGCCCGACCTGCATCCGCGCTCACCCGTCCTCCTTCTGGCCAGAGTAAAGTTCCTGCCAAACTGGAGGCAAGTAGGGGACCGACGGACGCACGGGCGCCGGACAGACCCACGTCCAGCAGGCCCAAGGGCGGGAGGGGGCGGCTGGGGACTGACCCGCAGACGCTGCGGTGCGGTATGGCGTGGAGGAGGCGGGCGGGGGACTTAAAGGGTAGGCGATGTGGAGGGACAACTCGACAGACCCAACTTCCCTAAGAGGCGGCGGTGGGTGGAATAGACTCACGGGCGGTAGAAAGCGCTGGGCAATGAGAGAAGTGGCAGATGGATGGCAGAATCAGTCCAGAATGAGAGGACAGCGACCAGGCACTTCGCGGATTCCCCCAAAGAGACCCGCAGGAAGGAGGGATGCAGACCAGGCTGGTGGAGTGGACGACTGAAGTGGACATTTACCAAACAGAAAAGCTCTGCAAAGTAGTGACAGTACGGAAGAAAAAAGAAAAACCCTACCGGGCAGAGAAATGATGATGAACACATTCGTACCATTCAAAGAAGACACTCATAAAAGATAGACTGCATTTATAGAAAAAAATTAGGCCAGGCTCAGCGCCGGTAGCACAGTGGTTATGGCGCCAGCCACATACACTGGGGCTGGCGGGTTCGAACTACGCCCGGGCCAGCTAAACAACAATGACACCTGCAACCAAAAAATAGCCAGGCGTTGTGGCGGGCGCCTGTAGTCCCAGCTACTTGGGAGGCTGAGGCAAGAGGATTGCTTAAGCCCAAGAGTTTGAAGTTGCTGTGAGTTGTAACGCCATGGCACTCTACCGAGGGTGACATAGTGAGACTCTATCTCAAAAATAAACAAATAAATTTAGGGGTGGCGCCTGTGGCTCAGTAAGTAGGGTGTGGCCCCATATATCCAGGGTGGAGGGTTCGAACCTGGCCTCGGCCAAACTGCAACAAAAAATAGCCGGGCGTTGTGGCGGGCGCCTGTGGTCCCAGCTACTTGGGAGGCGGAGGCAGGAGACTCGCTTGAGCCCAGGAGTTGGAGGTTGCTGTGAGCTGTGATGCCACCACACTCTACCCAGGGGGACAGCTTGAGGCTCTGTCTCAAAAAAAAAAAGAGAGAAAGAAAGAAAGAAATTTAGACCAATCCTAAGGGTTGTTACTCATCAAAGAGCCAATGACCCGGAGGTACACAAAAGATAGAACTGTTGAAGGATAGCAACATACAGCAAAGGCCTTTAAAAGAAGTCTCAAAAACTCTACCTCTCGGCCGGGCGCTCTGGCTCACGCTGTAACTAGCACTCCGAAGGCTGAGGCGGGTGGGTCGCCTGAACTCGAGAGTTCCAGACCAGCCTGAGGTGGAGCGAAACCCCGTCGCTAAAAAAATAGCCCGGCGCCTGTAGTTCAGCTCTGTGGGAGGCTGAGGCAAGAGGATCACTTGGGCCCAAGGGTTTGAGGCCCCTGTGAACTAGGCTGAGGCCATCGTGCTCTAGCTGGGGAACGAAGATGAACTCTATGTCAAAATTAAAAAAAAAAAAAAGTGTGGAGTAGCCCTGGCAAATTTAGAAGATACATATTGTCCTGAGGTGAACGGCTGGAAATAATCGTATGTATGGAAAATTCTGCTTTAAGGTACATACATGAATAAGTGAGATGCAAACGTAATAGGAAATTACGGCAGGGCCCTAAAGGGATTTGGAGAGAGTGATTTTAAACACTAGAACTCTTCTCCCAGCTTTTTGCTAAAACATATGTAATATTAAATGATAGAGGTGAATTTATGTCACAATCTCACAAGTTGAGAGACTTTTTAGAAGCTAAAATTTTGCATACTGTATGTATACTTCTAATTCAAACATGAAAGATCTGGATTTTAACCTGGGGTCCCTTCCAATTCCCCTACTTCTGGGAATGAGGCTGCAGACTATTATGAGAGGAGGAGAGGGGGTTCATTGCAAACTTTTTGCTAAGACATTTCAAAATCACTAGTAAAATTCATCTATGGAAATTTTAAGGAAAAATCACTTCGACTATTTCAAAACATCAAGAAGACATGGAAAATTACACTTTCTGGGCTGTGAAAGATATCTTTCGACCTTTTGTCTAGTCGAATAACTCAAAAACAGCTGGACTTTGAAACCGGAGGCTTGGCACACAGCATATGTACCGACCTCAGTGAGGCATTCAGTGTTTGAAAGTAAAAAAATGGCTTGACAGTTAGCCAGTGTACTCGATACTAATACGAAGCCAGTAGACGATCTAAAATGCATTCCCACATAGGAGAAAAACTCATTTCAATTTAAGTTTGGGGGAGAAGGAACAAGGGAGGGAAAACAAGAGAGGGAGGGTGGGGTGTTGCCGCTGAACATGGACAGGATGTGGGGGTGTTTGGCACACCTGTTGAGTGTGGGACAGAACCATAAGAGGGACTCTACCTAACAAAATCAAAGATTTTGACCTGGTTTGTACCCTCACATTAATCTGAAATAATAAATGGCTGGAAATTGAATGCAAATGATTAACTATAAAAATGAGGCCCTTGGACAGAGCCATTAAACAGTGTCCCAAACAGCTGGACCACAGGCTGAGCCACCTGAAGAAAAGGGTCCTCAACAGTCTGCCTGATAAATTACACTAAGAAAAAACATTTTCTTCCTAGAAAACTGGGTTAGTCCCAGCTATAAATGTGGCCTCAGGTTATGCTTTGCCATTTTTCAGAAACACAGATTTGTGTACTTGCATGAACTGGCAGAGTTTTTGTAGATTTTATTAAATTGTAAATATGTTGTATACATGTTTCTAATGTTGACTGTTTATATGCTTTCCATCATAGTACATAGTTCAGGGAGTATGTGTCTATGATATTTAATAAGGATCCAAGCTTGATGCCCAAAGCACCAGCCACATGCACCCAGGCTGGCGGGTTTGAACCCGGCCCGGGCCAGCTAAACAACAATGACAACTGCAACAAAAAAAAATAGCTGGGAGTTGTGGCAGGCGCCTATAGTCCCAGCTACTTGGGAGCCTGAGGCAAGAGAATCACTTAAGCCCAAGAGTTTGAGGTTGCTGTGAGCTGTGACATCACAGCACTCTACAAAGGGTGACATAGTGAGACTCTGTCTCCAAAAGAATAAATAAATAAATAATAAGGATCCAGAGAAAAATAAGTGAAGCTAAATTAATTAGCAGTTTAAAGAGGTAGAGCTACTTTCCCCCTCCTAATCATTAGAGAAAAAGTTTACTACCCAGTCTTACATAACACATTCCTTTTATGATAAAGTGTATAAAGTCTACTATATGTAGGTGGATCTTTCATTCTTTTTGATGACAAGATTTCAGGAGCCAGATAAAAAGTCCTTCTGTTGCATGGAGTTGAAATTAAAATATTATTACTATTTACTTTTATTATTATCCTGTCACAGTGCCAGGCGTGGTGGCTCATGCCTGTAATCCTAGCACTCTGGGAGGTTGAGGTGGGTGGATTGCCTGAACTCACAGGTTCAAGACCAGCCTGAGCTAGAGAGAGACCCCAAGTCTCTAAAAATAGCCAGACATTGTGGCGGGCACCTGTAGTTCCAGCTACTTGGGAGGCTGAGGCAAGTGAATCCCTTGAGCCGGTGAATTTGAGGTTGCTGTGAGCTATGACTGCATAGCACTCTACTGAGGATGACAAAGTAAAACTCTGTTTCAAAAAAAAAATTATTATCCTGTCACTACACAACAGGGGACATTATATAGAAAGTGTTTGGCTCAGCACCTGTGGCTCAAGTGACTAAGGCGCCAGCCACATACACCTAAGGTGGCGGGTTCAAATCCACCCCAGGCCTGCCAAACAACAATGATGGCTGCAACCAAAAAAAATAGCCAGGCGTTGTGGCAGGCACCTGTGATCCCAGCTACTTGGGAGGCGGAGGCAGGAGACTCGCTTGATCCCAGGAGTTGGAGGTTGCTGTGAGCTGTGATGGCACAGCACTCTACCCAGGGTGACAGCTTGAGGCTCTGTCTCAAAAAAGAAAGTGCTTAATGCTGGGCATTATGGGACCACCATAAAAGTCCTTACCCTGCCAAAGTTTATAATCTAAGGGTACAGAAAACCATAGTAACCCCTTGAGGAAATCTGAAATGTCAGAGATCCTCCAGTAATCTTTACAAATGAAATAAGTCAAGAAATGGTTATCTATATAAACATGTGATTTGAGGTGGCTTACAGTAAATGCATACAATAAAACAGGAAAATATAGATATAAAAAATGGCCAATAAAACTTACTAGATGATGAGGTTAGCACCAAAGAAAAAAGTGAGAACAAGGTCGTGAGGTGTAAACTCACAATATAAGAGTTGAATCATAAATTTAGAGCTTCTTAGAAGCAGAAGCAAAAAAAGTAAATTTTTTCTGGTTTTTGGCAATTCTCTTGCCTCAGCCTCCAGAGTAGCTGGGACTACAGCACCCGCCACAACGCCCAGCTATTTTTTGTTGCAGTTTGACCAGGGCTGGGTTCGAACCCACCACCCTTGGTATATGGGGCGGGTGCTCTACCCACTGAGCCACGGGCACCGCCCCTGATTCCCATTTTCATTAGGAGATATTGCAAATTCTTAAATGGAAGCCAAGCTTTTCGGAACACTTTAAAAGTCTTGACTGAGCTACATAGTGGTGGTAATACAGGGAAATGTCCTCCACCAGGTTCCCGTTTATACTAGCTGGCTTTACAACATTGTTTCTTTTAGTGACTATCTATGATAGTTGAGGGCACAGTATGAATGTAGGACCTACAGGAAAGCAGTTTTTAATAAGGCCACAGTAATACAATATAAATATTCAGCTTTCTGCAGATTCCATCAACCCAAGGGAAAACAATAAATTATACAAAGTTAATGTCTCAATCTCAAATGCCTGTAGGAATCAAGCAGGCATAATGAATAAGTGAAGCAGGCTAGCGTAGACCGAAGTAGGAGCAGACGTCAGTTTCAGCAGACTGGCTCTTGCCTTGGGAGAATGTGGATTGAGTGTTTCCAGACATTTTAATTTTCCAAGAACATCTGGAAAGCTAGATTTTTATGTGAAATCTCTTGGTCTTTAAAATTTGTCAACTAATTTTTAAAAACATAAACACAGGCGGCACCTGTGGCCCAGTGGGTAGGGCACCCACCCCATATACCGAGGGTTCAAAACCCAGCACCAGCCAAAACCCTACCAAAAAATTGCCAGGCATTCTGGTGGGCGCCTATAGTCCCAGCTACTCAGGAGGCTGAGGCAAGAAAATCGCTTAAGCCCAGAAGTTAGAGGTTGCTGTGAGCTGTGACGTTACAGCACTCTACCAAGGACAATGAAGTGAGACTCTGTCTCCTAAAAAAAAAAAAGTAAACACAGTGTAGGTCAAATAAATCATGTGAAGTAAACCATGGTTAGCCACTGAGCTTCCAGTTTGCAAACTTTGACCTAGAACATCATCTTAATATTACTTCTCAGTGTGGCTTTGGATAAGACAGCAACAGCAACAATTCAGCCCAGCATTGAGCCAACCTACTTGCATTTTTCCAAATATATCCACTTGTTCTGTGTGATAATTAAATCTTTTTTGTTGGAATGAATGACTACTCTGAGAAAGCTAATTGATTCTATAAAGCAATAAACTTTGCCTAAACACAGATTGTTAACAAAAGAAAGAAGATCTGCACAGTAACTGAGAAAGAAAAGAGAGAGAGAGAATTCACTGCTTGGAAGAGGTCTCCTCAGTTCATTGTAAAGGAGAAGAGAACTTGGTCCATAGACATAAACACATACCCAGCCCATGCGTGAAGACTGTTCTTAAAATGAGATGGATGCCTCAGGCTGACTTACCTTTGAAAGTGGACCCAATAAGTGGACCCCGTCTAACTCAGTTGCTTTCTGTTTTAGGAACATCCTCAAAAGAATTTTTAATAACTGTACCTTTTCTAATAGATTCAAATTGACTTATAATTTTGTCATTTATGTTTAAACACTTGCAAAGGACACACTTTACAACATATTATCATGATGACTATTTAAAAATAAAGCCATTATACTATGTAAAATACTTTAAAGTATATGTAATGGAATCTAAATATGATTTGATATTCCATCATTCTTTTAAAAAAATACATGAACATGTTCCTTTTTTAATAGTAGGAAATTTTACAATTTCTTTTTCTACTTCAACTCATGTTCCCATTCTATTTCTTCCAAAGAAGTGTTAGTAAGTTTTAAGCCTTTCACTATTTTTGTCTGCCACAAACTTTTTAATTCATAGTAGATATTAATAATAAGTTTTTCTCCAGATGGAGTTACCAGTACAATTACTATTATTATTATACTACTAATTATAATGTAATTATGTTAATAATAAAATATTGGTTAAAGTAATATACATGCATTACAAATTTTGCTTAAAGCTTATTGAACAAAAATTGCATCAGAAATTAATCTCTTGATAAGATGAATATTGAATTTTTTAAAAATTAATGTACCTGTAGATGAATATTACTTAATGCTAGAATAAGAGTTGAACATCAACTTTGTTGTTATTCTTTATTTTGTATAGAAGTAAGCCTTGAAGAACCACATTCATACAATAAGTAGATGGGAATAACAATAGTTGTTAATAAACCATTACTCAATTATTTTGTCTTTAAGGAAGATACCATGTTATGAGCTTCTCTCAAACATTTTTAATATTCTGTACACTGATGTTTTTTTTTTTCTTTTTAGACAGAGCCTCAAGCTATCCCCCTGGGTAGAGTGCTGTGGCATCACAGCTCACAGCAACCTCCAACTCCTGGGCTCAAGTGAGTCTCCTGCCTCTGCCTCCCAAGTAGCTGGGACCACAGGCGCCCGCCACAACACCCAGCTATTTTTTGGTTGCAGCCATCATTGTTGTTTGGCGGGCCGGGCTGGGGATTCGAACCGGCCACCTTAGGTGTATGTGGCTGGTGCCTTAGCCGCTTGAGCCATAGGCGCCAAGCCTGTACACTGATGTTTTTAATGTCTTCCTTCAATTTTGTTGAAAGCAAAGAATTGAAAAATATCAGACTTGGGCAGTGCCTGTGGCTCAGAGTAGGGCACCGGCCCCATATGCCAGAGGTGGCAGGTTCACAAACCCAGCCCCAGCCAAAAACCGGAAAAAAAAAAAAAAAAAAAGAAGGAAAGAAAGGAAAATTACCAGACTTGCAAACAGCTATTACTAAGCCTTTATAGTCCTTTACTATAATCCACTTCTGTTTCTTTTTTTTTTTTTTTTGAGACTAGTCTCACTCTATGACTAAAGCTAAGAGCACCATGGCATCTGCCTACCTCACAGCAGCCTCAAACTCCTAAGTTCAAGTGATCCTCCTGCCTCAGCCTCCCCAGTAGCTGGGGCTACAGATACTGAGACCTGCTACAACATTTGGCTAATTTTTTCTATTATTTTTAGAGGTGGGGTCTTGCCCTGGCTCAGGCTGGTCTCCAGCTCATAAGCTCAAAGGATCTTCCTGACTTGGTCTCCCAGGGTACTGGGCATCCTCAGTCATCCCTATTCCACTTTGATTTTGATGCAGATTATTAAAAAGACTTTGCCAGGATTTAACAAGTGACTAGTACTAGTACTGCTTTTGTTTTTCCAGGTAGAGGCACTTGTTTAATTGAGCACACTCAGAAAGGAGAAAGAAAATGGAAATAGTCTTAATTTCAACACTCTCTGGCCAATATAGTATTTTTAAATAAAATGCATATATCTTAGCACACAATTTAAATATATTTTTACCAAAACTTTAGAGTTGCCTACTTAGTCTTGTCAGATTGTGGACGATATCTGCCACATAACCTGACTAGCAAAGTCTGTCCCGTTTGTCAAAACAAACTGCCAAGTCAGACTTGAATTCTTTTAGAAAAAGTCTGATTTCCGTTTTTCATTTCTAATAAGCATGTTAATTCTTATATTGAGGGGTATTTAAAACCACTGAGTAATATATTACAAAACATGTATCATAAGGTAGTTTGTTAAAAGCAGCAATTGCGATTCTAGATTAAAATAGAGGGCGGTGCCCATAGCTCAGTGGGTAGGGTGCTGGCCACATACACCGAGGGTGGTAGGTTCAAACCCAGCCCAGGCACAGTTAAAACAACAATGGCAACAAAAACAACAACAACAAAAATGGCAGGGCATTGTGGCAGGCACCTATAGTCCCAGCTACTTGGGTGGCTGAGGCAAGAGAATCATTTAAGCCCAAGAGTTTCTGTGAGCTATCACACCATGGCTCTCTACCCAGGACTACACTTGAGACAGAGAAGAATAAATAAATAAAAATAAAATACAATAAATATTTAAGATCTAATAGAATTAATGTATTCATTGTATAGTAAGTTATAAAAACAGGGGTAATCAATATGCAGTTCTTCATTACTTAGGTTATTATAATATAATATAACACATAGGTATAAGGCCCAGTGGTCCTCTGGTCACGACCCACAGGAACTGTATTAAAGGGCTGCGGCATTAGGAAGGTTGAGAACCACTGGAAGCAATGTTATTTACCTTGAGAACCATATGATAAAAGGTACAATGTTTCTTTGGTAAGCATGGTTTTTTGGGGTTTTTTTTTGTTTGTTTGTTTTTTGAGACAGAGCCAGAGAGCTGTGACATCACAGCTCACAGCAACCTCCAGCTCCTGAGCTCAAGCGAGTCTCCTGCCTCAGCCTCCCAAGTAGCTGGGACTACAGGCACCCGCCACAATGCCTGGCTATTTTTTGGTTGCAGCTGTAATTGTTGTTCAGCAGGCCCAGCTGGATTCTAACCCGCCACCTTAGGTATATGTGGCTGGCACCTTAGCCACTTGAGCCACAGGCACTGAGCCAGTAAGCATGTTATAGACTGAATGTTTGTGTTCTCCCCCAGTTCATATGTTGAGTCCCTGACCCCCAGGAAGTCTTATATTTTGAAATAGGACCTCCAAGAAAGTAAATAAGGTTAAATCAAGTCATAAAGATGGTACCTATGCAATAGGATTAGTGTCTTTAAAAGAAGTGACAACAGGGCTGGTAGCAGTGACTCATGCCTGTCATCCTAGCACTCTGGGAGGCCAAGGCCAGTGGATTGCCTGAGCTCAGAAGTTTGAGACCAGCCTGAGCTAGAGTGAGACCCTGTCTCTAATAAATAGCTGGGCATTGTGAAGGGTGCTTCTAGTCCCAGCTACATGGGAGACTGAGGCAAAAGGATCACTTGAGCCCAAGAGTCTGAGGTTACTGTGAGCTATAACACCATGGCACTTTATCCAGGGTGACAGAGTGAGACTCTGTCTCAAAAAAAAGAAGAAGCAACAACAGAGAGCTCATTTTCTTGTGGTATGCAGGCACACTGGCTCTCTCTCCCTCCCTACATGCACCGAGGAAAAGCTAGTTGAGCACATGTAAAAGGCAATCGTCCCCAACCCGGGAAGACAGCCTTCTGCAGAAACTGACCCTGTTGGGTGTTGGTCATGGACTTCCAGCCTCCAGAACTGTGAGACTATAAATGTCTGTTGTTTATTTTATTTATTTATTTTTTTGAGACAGAGTCTCACTATGCCACCCTTGGTAGAGCGCTGTGGCATCACAGCTCACAGCAACCTCAAACTCTTGAGCTTAAGCAATTCTCTTGCCTCAGCCTCCCAAGTAGATGGGACTACAGGTGCCCGCCACAACATCCAGCTATTTGTTTTGTTACAGTTGTCATTGTTTAGTTGGCCAGGGCTGGGTTCAAACCCACCAGGCTCGGTGTATGTAGCCAGCACCGTAACCACTGTGCTACGGGCCCTGAGACAATGTCTATTGCTTAAACCACTCAGTCTGTGGGATTTTACAGAGGCAGCCTGAGCAGACTAAGGCAACATGTGTACATTTGGTATTTGCTTTGGAAATCTGGTATTGCCAAACATCTCATATTTGCTTTGGGAGCAAAAGAGAATTATGAGTAAAACTTCAGAAATGCTCCATGAATTTTATTTATGTTCATTTTTTCTTATACATTTGATAGTGAAAAGTATATGCTGCTAAAAACGATCTGTCCAGAAGTTAGCCTATCATGTTATTTTTAATGGGAAGTGGAAGAATATTATAAAGTGAAATCACATAAGAATTTTTATCTGTGGCTTGTATCCAATGTTCATGAAATGTGGAAATCTTTGAAAACATTTCAGTTTCTTCTCAAAACCTGGGCTACAGGTGAGTATTGAGACTACTTGAAAATGTGAGCTTAAATTTTTCCAGAACTTCTTTCAAGAGCAATGCATTTTTTTTTTTTTTTGAGACAGAGCCTCAAGCTATCCCCCTGGGTAGAGTGCATGGCTTCACTGTTCACAGCAACCTCCAACTCCTGGGCTCAAGCGAGTCTCCTGCCTCAGCCTCCCAAGTAGCTGGGACCACAGGAGCCCACCACAACGCCTGGTAATTTTTTAGTTGCCGCCATCATTGTTGTTTTGGCGGGCCTGGGCTGGATTCAAACCCGCCACCTTAGGTGTATGTGGCTGGTGCCTTAGCCACTTGAGCCACAGGCACTGAGCCAAGAGCAATGCATTCTTTAACAAAGGTCAAGAGAAAGAAGAAAGTCATTAAATGAAATGGGCTAACTCTTTCACTACCTCCACTATATAATATACAATACCTGATATCAGAAAATCTCAGTGAGAACCAAAATACTTCATTCTTCACACCATGCTTAACCTTGAACTACAATATATGTAAAAACAGGAAGATTTAACACATATTAAATATACCCTAAAAACTTGTTATATTTCCTTTGTTTCAATATGTATTCCAAAATATCTACTCTGAAGATTTATTATATGTTATTAACTCTAATTATAAAAAAGACTGACTTCTCTAGTATTAACCAAAAAGGTTGAGCAAAATAACTGTAAATATACAATTGCAGCCGAGCATAGTAGCTCACAACCATAATCCCAGCACTTTGAGAGGCTAAGGCAGGAGGAAGGCTTGAGGCTGGGAATTTGAGGTCAGCCTGGACATCCCAGGCCCCCATGTCTACAAATGAAAATAAGAGAATTAGCACCTGTGGCTCAGAAGGGTGCTGGTCCCATATACCAAGGGTGGTGGATTCAAACCTGGCCCTGTCAAACTGCAACAAAAAAATAGCCAGGTGTTGCGGTGGGTGCCTGTAGTCCCAGCTCCTCGGGAGGCTGAGGCAAGAGAATCACCTAAGCCCAAGAGCTAGAGGTTGCTGTGAGCTGTAACACCATGGCACTCTACCGAGGGTGACAAAGTAAGACTCTGTCTCTAAAAATAAATAAAATAAAATAAGAAAAATAAGCCAGGGATGGTGGCACCCGCCTATAGTTCCAGCTACTCTGGAGGTTGAGGCAGAGGGATGACTCGAGCCTAGGAGTTCCTCATTACAGTGAGCTATGATCACACCACTGCACTCCAGCCAAGTGACAGCAAAACCATGTCTCAAAAAACTACTGACAACTGCTCCATAGTTCTGTGTCATACTGTATAAGAGTGGAAGCTAGGAAGAGTTTTGAAAAAGCTTAAATTGACAATTTTAGCATGAAGGAACTGGGGACAACCAGCTTAGAAAACTGGGTTTGAATTGAGATGCACAGGGCAAGAATAAATAGGGACTTCTCCTAAAGGCAAGTATTAGCAGAATTAGAATCATTTCATGGCCATATAAATTATCCTAAAGGAAGAACGCACAACTTCAGGGATGCCAGTGACTCTGCTCTATTTTACTCAACGACTGTACTCCAGGTATATCTTGAGATGGGAGACTTGAATCTTCTGCACTCTTGTTTGGCTTCTCCAAGCAGTGAACATCTTGCTGCATTGAATGTAACTCTGGTGTTTAAAGACACACATTTTTGGTACAGTATGGTCTGTAAATACAAGCCAATTCCTTCATCTGGTGTTCAACTAAAGAAACACCCAATACTGAAGGAAAATTGGCTGCATTGGACTTCTGGGAAGGCTGTATATCTACTTTCAATGTGGCATTTCCCTAAGGCTTTTTAAAAAAGTTTAATTTGGGGGAAGGTGGGAGGAGAGAGGGTATTTGGTGGACCTTACCTAAAGTGCATGATGCAATGGTACATTTTAAAACTATTAAGAAAAGACTATAGGCTTGACACCTATAGCACGGTGGTTACGGTGTCAGCCACATATACCTAGGGTGGCAGGTTCGAACCCAGCCCAGGCCAGCTAAACACCAATGACAACTGCAACCAAAAAATGGCTGGGTGTTGTGGTGGGTGCCTATTGTCCCAGCTACTGGGAGAATGAGACAAGGGAATTGCTTGAGCCGGGAGTTTGAGGTTGCTGTGAGCTGTGATGCCACTGCACTCTACCAAGGGCAACATGGTGAGACTCTGTCTCAAAAAAAATGTATAATTGTGATGGATGTGTTACTTAGTTCAATGTAAGCATTTCACACTGTATATCAAATCAGCACACTGAACTCCATAAATGCATCAATGTACACAGTTATGATTTAATACAAACAAACAAAAAAATAAAATGAGAATACCAAAAAAAAATTAATTATTTAAAAGTCTAATTTCTTTTAACACTATTATGGTGAAATATTTCAAGAATGACAAAAGGTACGTGTCACTGTCTTTGTTTGACAGATAAGAAAACTAAAGCTGGGCAGTGCCTGTAGCTCAGTAGGTAGGGTGCCGGGCCCATATACCAAGGGTGACAGGTTCGAACCCAGCCCCAGCCAAACTGCAACAACAACAGAAATAGCTGGGCATTGTGGTGGGCGCCTGTAGCTGGCGCCTCCCAGCTACTCAAGAGGCTGAGGCAAGAGAATCGCTTAAGTCCCAGAGTTGGAGGTTGCTGTGAGCTGAGATGCCATGGCACTCTACTAAGGGTGATTAAGTGAGACTCCGTCTCTAAAAAAAAAAGAAAAGAAAAGAAAACTAAAGCTTAGAGAAACTTTTTTATTTTAAAAAAAAATTAAAAAAAAAGACTTCAGATTTTGCACAACTCTGAAAAAAAAAAGAAAAGAAAACTAAAGCTTAGAGAAATTAAAACTGACCCAGCTAGTAAATAATAGAGCTCAATTTGGACCCGTTCTGGTTGAATTTAAAACCTGGGTTTTTTTCTTCATATCACCATGTTAATGGATATACCAAACATCATTATAAAATAAAATAAAATAGCATTTAAGAGAAAACTTGACGATTGTAAATGAGACTAAGCAATTAAATTTGGGGTTGGGGGGAATGTGCCAAACTAAGAAACTAACTTTTGGAATAACCTGTGAAACTGGATAAAAGAAAAGTGTGGGCCAGATGCTTAAAACAGTATATTAAGGAAAAATAATCAGAGTTACACGGTAAGTAAAAGATAGTAAGATGAGAGAGCAGAGACCGTGTCTGTCTCAGTCCCTCCTTGCACACACTTGACCTAGAACATGTTTGTTGAATGAATTAATGAATAAATTAGGATCTAGTTCAAAGGCAGTCACTTTTTTGGAGAGAAATAACCCAGGGTACATATGATGATGAGCATTAGGAAGAGTATTATATGAGACTCGGCATTCACTTGTTAATCCATTTACAAGTCCCTCCCCTCCTGGCTTTGCTGGATTAGGCCTACTCATGCAAGTCATGTACCAGGAAAACCAGCCATGGACACCAGCCCTCTGTCTTCATTGTGCAGTTGGCCGACGGCTCACCCCTTCGCATCTGCTCTGATCCTCTCTCTCTGCTCTGCCTCAGGTATGTAACTCCCCTTGATGTTGTATTGCAGAACAATGCCCCTCACTTGCTCCCTTACTCGTCTAACACACGGGGATGTGCTTCTTGGCTTTTACCCTCAACATTTCCTCTGGGATGTGTTTGGGTACCTTCTAATGTCTCCACTCGCCCACAGCTGCTCCGCACTGACCACCTCAGCCCTGCCCGGCATTCCCATCTGGGAGAAAAGGGGCCATACTGTGCTTACTGTGCTTACTTTGCTTACATCCCCATACTAAGGGGATGTACATCTACACGGCAAAGCGGCTCTGCTCACTCACCAACTTCCAGGACAGCTCAAAAAAAAATTACACCCCAGCACTTAACGTTTATACACCAATAAACCCACTCCACCACTGAACGGATTTCTCTCCAAAATCATGATCCAAAAGTTGTATAAGAGCAAACCCGTCGGCCAGGCGTGGTGACTCACACCTATAATCCTAGCACTCTGGGAGGTCAAGGTGGGTGGATTGCTTGAGTTCACAAGTTTGAGACCAACCAGAGCAAAAAATGAGACCCCATCTCTACTAAAAATAGAAAAACTGAGGCAAGAGGATCACTTGAGCCCAAGGGTTGGAGGTTGCTGTGAGCTATGACGCCATGCCACTCTACCTAGGGCAACAGCTTGAGTCTCTTTCTCAAAATAACAACAACTAAACTTGCCCTTTGGGAGAACCTCTCTAATGGAAAGAAGGAATTTTAGGAACTGGTTGTATCAGAACATCTTATGTATTGTATCAATGTCCTCGGGCTTCAGTAACAAAATACCACAGAGTTGGTGGCATAAACATAGAAATGTATTTTCTCACAGTTAGGGAGGCTGGACATCCAAGATCAAGGTGTCAGCAGGGGTGATTTCCTCTGAGGCCTCTCTCCTTGGCCTGCAGATGACCTCCCTTTCAATCCTCTTCCTGTGGGTTTTTTTCTCTGTAAGTGCATCTCATCGTGTGCCCAAATTTCCTCTTCTTATAAGAACACAGATTGGATTAAGACCCAATCTAATGCCTCACTTTAACATAATTACATCCTTACACATCTTGTCCCCAAATACAGTCACATTCTAAGGTACCAAAGATTAGAGCTTCAACATGTGAATTTGGGGGGGAAAATGCTTCAGACCAAGACATGGGCCCCTTAATGCCCTCCACCCACCCTAGCTCAGCTGCACAGCCACCACTGCGGGTGACCAGCTCCGTGCAGGCAGCTGCATACGGAGTCTGCTCCTTCTCCCTCCCCTGTACTCAGCTGCCCCGAAGCCTGCTACACAGCATAGCCTCTGGCTTCCTGACTGTCCAAAGGGGTTGAAGGGTGTAAGAACATGAAGATACTCACTTTCCATGAGGCAAACATTGATGAAGGGGAACATGGGAGACTGAGGGGGGGACAATGAGGGTGCAAGTAGTGAGTGAAATTCCTCTCTGGGTGACTCTGAGGTACTGTCCCCCCCACCCCCCAGCCTGCCCTGAGATGTCAGTGGAGTGGAGCAGGTGTTCCTGCTGAGTGGCCAGCTGCCACCTGTAGCTGTGTCATGAAGCCATGGCCAACATGGGCACACAGCACCTGGGATGGCTTCCCATCTTCCCCTGTTTAACTTCCCTTTTCCCTCATTCTTGCTACTGTGACTTTGTACCTCCCGAATCATTGCTTAATCCTTGCCTCAGGCTCCATTTCTAGGAAACCCAGGCTAGAACCCTGGCATACTTGCAAGATAGAAGATAAGACTAAAATAGGTAAATAAAAAAAAGAGAAAAGGGCAGGGCCTGTAGTCCCAGCTGGGAGGCTGAGGCAAGAGAATCACCTCAGTCCAAGAGCTAGAGTTTGCCGTGAGCTGTGACAATACAGCACTCTACCGAGGATGACACAGGGAGGCTCTGTCTCTAAAAAAAAAAAAGAAAAAGAAAAAAAATGCAGCCTGTTAATTAGAGATGAACATTGGTAAGGAATCTTGGGGATGATTCTGAGCTAAATATCATCTTATCTATGGCATGCTCCTACATAATGCGGGATCAGGTCTGAGGAGTCATCCCCCTTTATGGAGTATAGAATTAGCCAGGCATCAGTCAGTTCAAAATAGAAAAACAGAAACCATACTAAGAATTAGAACAAAGGAAGTTAATCCATGAAGTGGTTTTGCAGGTTGTGAAAGAGCTGAGATGCCAAACAAAGGACTATGAAGCAATCCTAAGATTTGCAAAAGCAGAAAGTTGCTACCACCCCTCAGCTGGAGAGAGAAAAGGAGGAATTGGTGTCATCAAAGCCCAGAGGCCAGAGCTGCTGGGGAAGCTGGAATTGTAGCCTGCCTGGCCAGGAGGAGCTGAAGATGCAGCCGTGTTGGAGATGCAACTGGAGACATGGGGAGAGGGAGAAGCACCCTGGCTCCTCTTCTTCCCCTCAATTTCCTGCTGGTACCTCTCATTACCAGAACCCAGAAAGGAACTAGCTGATCTGGGAGCCCAGGAAATGCAGCCTGCAGGAATGGATGCCTCTTGTCATAGAGAGACACTCAGGGGAAGGATATGAAATGGAATTAATGGCACAGGCAAAGGATTGGCCCAGAAAACAAAACAGACTAACAGGGAGAAATTGTTAGCTGATCACTTTATGGACAGAGAAGTGTACTGTGGGAGAGAAAAAATAACAGTTATAGCCTAGTGGGCATTAGGATAGAACATACCCCAGTTCGGCTCGGCGCCTGTGGCTCAGGCGGCTGGGGCGCCAGCCACATACACCTAAGGTGGCAGGTTCGAATCCCCAGCCCGGGCCCGCCAAACAACAATGATGGCTGCAACCAAAAAATGGCCAGGCG
>NW_003852400.1:40444605-40446705 GCF_000181295.1 Otolemur garnettii | reverse complement strand
AAAAAAAAAAAAAAAAAAAGAACATACCCCAGTTCAAATGAGAGATTTCCCTGTTCATTGGCCATGTAACCTTGGATGAGTCATTTCATTTACATGAGCCTTAGTTGCCTGTTCTTAGTCTGTGTTGTAAAGATGGTAAGAGATCAGGCCAGGTGCAGTAGCTCATGCCTATAATCCTAGCACTCTGCGAGGCTGAGGCAGGAGATCATTTATGCTTAGAAGTGCAAGACCAGCCTTAGCAAGAGCAAGACCTGTCTCTACCACAAATAGAAAAATTAGCCGGGCACCTGTATTCCCAGCTACTTGGGAGGCTAAGGCAGGAGCATGGCTTAACCCCAGGTATGTGAGGTTGCTGTAAGCTAGGTTGATAAACACGGCACTGTAATCTGGACAATAGAGTGAGATTCTATCTCAATAAATAAATAAATACATATATACATACATAAAATACAGATAAGTGATCACATATGTAATATGCTTAATGTATTACCTTGTACCTAATAACTGATCTATACGAGGCAACTCTTATAATAACAAGATGAAGACCAATAGCCAGTTGTCTTAGTCTAGTTCTTCCAAAAGCAAAGATTTGAATAGTTTACAGGGAAGATGATCCCAAAGCAAGGGACTGGGAAACCGAAACAGAGAGGGGAGGAAGCCAATAAAACATCCATTAATTAGAGGTTGCCACTGTGGGCAACCAGTGTTCAATTGCACAGAGGACCCGCTCAGAAATGGCACATGATGCATTAGAATTGTAAAGTATTTTAAAGTGGTGAGGTAGCTGGAGTTTTGCCCACTCATTCCTATCTCCACCGAAGGTCACTCCTGCCACTTTTGGCCTGCCCTTCTGAGGGCTGAGCCTACTGTCTCAGACACTGAATACCCTTGAGCAGGAACCAGGTGTGTCTAGGTGCCATTGACAGGGGAGTCCAGAGTAGAATGAGGAATATGGATCAATTACTGGCAATATCTGCTGGATAGCTGAAACAGATCTGAGAACCACAGTGAGCCACAAAACAACCTCAAATTAGCATAAGGGCATTTCCATGTTTCCCTAGAACAGTGTTTTTCAAACTTTCCTGACCAATATCCACAGGTAAAAATACATTTTTATGTCCTGACCCCATACACATAAGTGAATGTTTGCATATGTACACATATATACTGAAACAAAAGTTTTATAGAATAGGGTGGCGCCGGTGGCTCAAAAGGGTAGGGTGCCGGCCCCATATGCCGGAGGTGGTGGGTTCAAACCCAGCCTCGGCCCAAAAAATTTAAAAAAATAAGTTTTATAAAATAAAACTTATTCTATGTAGCATGAGCTCTAATATTTTTCTAATCTATTATATATATATATATATTTTTTTTTTTTTTTTGTAGAAGAAAGATTGTAATTCCCCAAATCATTTTCAAGATCCTAGCCACTCCAACTATGGACTGCTGTAGTGAAAATTAAAGACTTTGAGCCAGAATGTAAATAAATTATGTCACTATGCCCTAAAGTCATTAAGCACTAATTTCAGCTGACTTTTTTTTTTTATGTATATAGCAAGACATTCTCCTGAAGAAAACAGCGTATTTATTGATATTTTGGCCCTAGGTGTTTATAGTCAGAAACTGCTTGGGGCCAGGCAGGGTGGCACAAGCCTGTAATCCTAGCACTCTGGGAGGCTAAGGTGGGTGGATTTGGGGTAGATTACTTGAGTACAGGAGTTTGAGACCAGCCTGAGCAAGAGGGAGACCCCATCTCAAAAAAATAGGAGGATGTTGTGGTGGGCACTGGTAGGCCCAGCCACTTGGGAGGCTGAGGCAAGAAGATTGCTTAAGCCCAAGAGTTTGGGGTTGCTGTGAGCTATGATGTTGCAGCACTCTACTGAAGGCGACAAAGTGAGTCTCTGTCTCAACAACAAAAAGAGAAATTTTTTGGGGGGGCTGAGGCTGGGTTTGAACTGGCCACCTCCACCATACTTGCTCTTTTCTGTTGTCATAAGATCCCTAACCCTGCAATAACTGAGAAAATGACATGAAGGCTGTGTTGACCAGTTGATGGAAGTATTTCAGATTGCATGTGAAAACCCCACACTGTACCCCAGAAGT
>NW_003852400.1:40416152-40444566 GCF_000181295.1 Otolemur garnettii | reverse complement strand
AAAAAAAAAAAAAGATCCCTAACCCTTCCCAAGACTGATTATTTCTTGAGGATTTATTGGTATATTTCTGATGAAGTTCCTAAGCCACAGTTATAGAAGGTCCCCACCCTCTCTTCAAGAGTGATCGCTTTGTAGCTTGGCCCCCGTAGCACAGTGGTTACAGCACCCACCCGCCACATGCACAGAAGGTGGTAGGTTCAAACCACCCCCCCCAAAAGAAACTATTAACAAACAATTTGTGGACTCACACTTTGAGTAGCACTGCCCTAGCCTACATGTGAATGGGGTTTTAAAAATGGGCTTCCAGTGTTGCCGTATGGGTCTGGCAGAAAAGCGATGTTGTGGAGAATAAACACACTTATTGAAATTGTGTTTTAAATACAGGTGACCATCTGCTCGCTCAGGCAAAATGGCGAGCTTCTTTATTTGCAGTTGGTTTATATAGGAAATTTTGTACATGCGCACAATACAGCAATGACCTCATTGATCCATTTAAACATCATGTGACTACCTTGTGATTAGCTTCCGATAATTCCCTCAACATACACCTTTTAACATAACCCTGTCAACATAACTCAATTTAACATAACTTACTGGAGAACATATTGTTAGCCATTACTTCTTTGTTCTTATCTGATGATGCCTGAGGCTATGGAGGAACAAGGTAGATTGAATACCTGCCCTTGCTGGCCTTGCCATTCAGAGGCTGTTACTTCGGATCTTTAAACAAGGCATAAAGAAACTTCTTGGGCATACAGGAATTTGTGTGCAAACCTCTGCTCCCATGTAGGCCTTAAGTCAGAGGGGTTTTGCTGGAACCTTTTATAAGGAATTTTTAGGCTGAACTTCTCAAAAGTCACGAGCCCAAGTTTCATCTGTGCCATTAGATACCTGTATGCATTGGGTAAATTCCTCTTCTCTTAAGGTCTCCAAGTACATTTCCATTCCGGGACCCATCAGCAAGCGATCTTTGTTACTTACCACAGATCAGGAAAGGTTACTGATGAGTATCTGGCCAGTTTTCCAAAGGGCTTTTTTATTGGCCTTATAAAGTCAACCTTAATTCCTTAACGCAGTAAATGCTATTCCAGCCGAAGCCTTGGTCATGTTAGGCTCACAACCAACCTGGCCACATGGGTTTTTGCCTCAGTTTCTTACAAGTATACCTGCACAAAGTCTTTTTGCTGCTCTCTCTCAAATAGCTTTTTTGGCCAAAGGCATATAGGCATTTCGCCTATGTTCCAGCTTGGTGCCCATAGCACAGTGCCTAGGGCACCAGCCACTTACACCAAGGCTGGGGGTTCGAACCCGGCCAGGGCCAACTGCAACAAAGGAATAGCCAGGCATTATGGCGGGTGCCTATAGTCCCAGCTACTGGGAGGGTGAGGCAAGAGAATTGCTTAAGCTCAGGAGTTTGAAGTTGTTGTGAGCTGTGATGCCACAGCACTCTACCCAGGGCAACACAGTAAGACTCTGTTTCAAAAAAAAGGGCTTCCAAGAGTAAAAAAGAATTTTATTTAATACTTGCTCTTCTCTGTTGTCAAAAGATCCCTAACCCTTCCCAAGACTGATTATTTCTTGAGGACTTATTGGTATATTTCTGATGAAGTCACTAAGCCACAGTTATAGAAGGTCCCCATCCACTCTTCAAGAGTGATTACTTCGTGGCTTGTCCCCCATGGTACAGTGGTTACAGCACCCCCCACATGCATGGAGGGTAGTAGGTTCAAACCCAGCCTGGGCCAGCTAAACAACAATGACAAATGCGTCAAAAAAGAGCTGGGCATTGTTGCAGGCGCCTATAGTCCCAGCTACTAGGGAGGCTGAAGCAAGAGAATCATTTAAGCCCAAGAGTTTCAGGTTGCTGTGAGCTATGACAACACAGCACTCTACCAAGGTGACATAGTGACTCTGTCTCAAAAAAGAAAAAAGTGTGATTACTTCCTGCCTCTCTATTCACCCTTTCAAGAAGATTCACTTGGCCCATACATCCATGCCTCCTGCCCTGAGCTCCTGCTACCACCAGCATAGTAGAAAATGAGGTTCTGGTGCCACTTCTTTGGACTAAAAAGAGAAGGGAAGCTGGTGCCACGCTGCAAATATGGGCCCCCTTCCTAGGTTGCAGGGGAGTTCTGTGACGCTGCTGTCTTCCAGGACCACAGTCCTCAAACCCTAGTATTGCTCAACTCAGGGAGATTTCCCCCAGGCCAGGGGATATTGGGCATTGTCTGGAGACATTTTTTGTTGTCACAATTTGGATGAAGGAATGCTACTGAGTTCTAGTAAATAGAAGGCAGGAATATTGCTGGATATCCCACATAGGCCAGTCCTTACAATAAAGAAATATTTGGCTCAAATGTCAATAGTGCCAAGACTGGGAAAACCTACCCTAGGGGTAACATGTACATTTCTTAGAAGTGATGGGCACAAATCATTTTAAGCTGATTCGTTAAATACCCGCAGTTTCCATTTGTACTCTTTCCTAAATGTGGTCTGCCACCCTGCCAGTTCTCTTTTCCTGCTTCCTCTTCACAGTGATCTTTCTTCCAAATCCTAAATGTACATCCTGGTTATAAAAACTTCCAGGGCAGCTCAGTGCCTGTGGCTCAAACGGTTAAGGCACCAGCCACATACACCTGAGCTGGCGGGTTCAAATCCAGCCCAGGCCCTCCAAACAACAATGATGGCTGCAACCAAAAAATAGCCGGGTGTGTGGCAGGCACCTGTAGTCCCAGCTACTTGGAAGGCAGAGGCAAGAGAATCGCTTGAGCCCAGGAGTTGGAGGTTGCTGTGAGCTGTGATGCCATGGCACTCTACCCAGGGGGACAGCTTGAGGCTCTGTCTCAAAAACAAACAAACAAACAACAACAAAAAAAATCAAAACTTCCAGGGCAAGCCAGGCATTGTGGTGCATGCCTATAGTCCCAGCTACTCAGGAGACTGAGGCAGGAGGATTACTTGCGTGTAGGATTCCAGACTGTAGTGAGCTTTGATTGTACCACTGGACTCCACCCTGGGTGACATAGTGAGACCCTGACTCTAAAACAAAACAAAATAAAATAAAACAAAATACCTTCCAAGACAAGCAACAAGAGACAATTTGAGAATGTGTGGCTCTCTCCTGTGAGGTGCAGCAGGGAGGCAGCTCCCTGAGAGCAAATTCAAACAGCATCACAAAGACAATGAAGGGTGGCACCTGTGACTCAGTGGATAGGGCACCAGCCCCATATACCAAGGGTGACAGGTTCGAACCTGGCCCCAGCCAAACTGCAACAAAAAAATAGCCAGGTATTCTGGTGGGTGCCTGTAATCCCAGCTACTTGGGAGGCTGAGGCAGGAGAATCGCTTAAGCCCAGGAATTGGAGGTTGCTGTGAGCTGTGGTGCCATAGCACTCTACCAAGGGCAATAAAGTGAGACTCTGTCTCTAAAAAAAAGAAAAAGAAGACAATGAAAAGGGCAGTGCCTGTTTCTTCCAGGCGAGCAACTCCTGACAAGTCTCTGAGCCTATGTACCCATCTATCTGTCTTAGAATTAGAATCTGAAAGTAAGATATACTGAACACAAGAGGCATATGAACACATTTGCGAGATTTGATAATGAAGCTACTTGGTTTGCCAATAAGGACTGGCTTAACTATTAGATTACACATATATGGCAGACATTTCCATAAACTAAACTGAATAATCTGCCAAGCAAGGTACAATATAATATGGCAGGAATTACACACTGTTTATATTTATAATTGAACACTTTACATGTTAAGGTCAGAATAGGACAAGTGGTGCCAGAAGTAAAAACAGTGGTTACCTATGGGTAGGAGAGAGCAGGCCTCAACAAGATGGGAGACAGGGGTCTAGTGAGGTGCTGGAAATGTCCTCTCTCTTGACCTTGGTAGTGGTGACACAGGTGTATCTTACACTTAAGATTTGTGTACTTTATATAAGTTATGTTTCCATTTTTTTAAAGTATGAAGTTTTTCCAAAGTTGTTTTGGGGATAGTCAGGCAGAATTGTTGGAAGCCCACTCACTGCCCTAGGAGATGGAGGGGACTAAGGCATGTTTTTCTGCAGTTGTGGTCCAAAGCCCAAGTCTCTCCAGTCTTCTGTCTCTCAGGGCTGCGTCTTCCCAAGATGGTTCACTTTCCTCCCAATCCTTCCACCAACCCCCCCAGAAATCAGACTATGTACTATATAGACTTAATCCCCAAGGGGAAACTTAATCCCCAAGGTCATGGTCTTAGGAGGTGAGATGATTAGATCCTGAGCGTGGAGCCCTCATGAATAAGATTAGTGCCCTTAGAGAGGAGACTTCAGAGAGCCCCTTTACCCACCCCTCCATGTGAAGGCAAAAGGAGAAGACAGTTGTCTATGAACCAGGAAGAGGGCCCCCACCAGCCACTGATCTGCTAGTATCTTGATCTTCAGCTTCCCAGCCTCCAGGACTGCGAGAAATAAATGTTTATTTCTAAAGCCACCCAGTCTATGGCTTTGCTCCCCTGATACTAAGCATGATGCTCCAACCCTAGCATTCACTCATGCTACCCCTGCTCCCGCTCTCTCTCATTTAATGACTGCTTGGCCAGTGCCCTTCATCAGTGAGAATTTTTAAACATGAATTGTACAATGCTGAAGGCAGGACTTTTAGTGTCCCCATCACCAGAATAATGTACATTGTACCCAAAGGTAGATTTTTATCCCTCACCTTTAGGATAAAGGTCTCTAGTTCCACCCACATTGCTGGAAAAGACATTGTTTAATGCATTTTATGGGTAAGTAGCATTCCATGGTATGCATTTACCACATTTTCTTTATCCACTCCTCAGTTGAAGGGCACTTAAGCAGATTCCACATCTTTGCAATTGTGAATTGTGCTGTGATGAACATTTGAATGCAGCTGTCTCTTTTATAAAATGACTTCTTTTCCTTTGGGTAGATGCCGAGAAGTGGGATTGCTAGATTTAATGGTAGGTCTACTTTTAGTTCTATCAATGAGAATCTTAATACCTGTGTACACACAGCCTTCTCTACTCTGATCTCTGTTATTTTATTGGTTGAAGTTACAAATGAAAAACAGAAATTTTAATTTTCATGAGGTCCCCAATGGATCAATTTTTTTTTTTTTTTTTTTTAGACAGAGTCTCGCTTTGTAGCCCTTGGTCAAGTGCTGGAGTATCATAGCTCATAGTAACCTCAAACTCTCGGGCTTAAGTGATTCTCTTGCCTCAGCCTCCCAAGTAGCTGGATGACAGGTATCCACCACAACGCCCTGCTATTTTTTTGTTGCAGTTTGGCCAGGGCCAGGTTCGAACCTGCCACCCTCGGTATATGGGGCCTGCGCCCTACCCACTGAGCCACAGGTGCCACCCAGCACCAGCTGATATTTTGACTGCAATCTCATGAGATAATTTCAGCTATACCCACCCTGGTAAGTGGCTCTCAAATCTGTAACCTGCAGAAATTGTGAGATGATAAGGATTTATTGTTTAAGCAGCTAAATTTGGGGATAATTTGTTACATGGCACTAAATAATTGATGCAGCCGTTAAGTATCATGTTTCCTATAAAAGCCCTTTATCATATTGAGGACATTCCTTTCTATTACTAGTTTGCTGAGAGTATTTATAATTAATGGGTGTTGAATTTTGTCAAACACCCTTTCTGCATACTCCATTTTGCTGTGTCTAATGCGCTCCTCTGTGTAAGTACACTATGGTTTTGGCCCAGACTTTCAGGAAAACACCTCTCAAGAAAGTGGCTGGCTCTCCACCAGGAAAGATAAATCTAGGGAAAGCTAACACTTCCCTGTAAATGTGCAGATCGCACCACCCTTCTGTAGCCACCGACTCTGTGAAAGCTTCCCCTTCCTGCTCTCCCGGGGAACCTTCCCTTCCCCTCCATATCCATGGCCTTGGCTGAGATGGCCAGGTGGGTGGCCAGAGTGGTGGGAGCTTCTCAGGCTACTCAGCCAAGCAGCTCCCTGGGGTCTGTATGGGGCTTTCAGTCCCCTCCGTCAGGCTGGGCTTGGGGCCTTAGTCCTTGCCCCACACAGCCAGGGCCCACCTCTCTACCCCACAGCCATCCCCTCCTCTGATTGGGGTCTTCAGCAGCTGCTTACCCAGGCAGCAACTCCCACCAGATCCCAGATCCTCCCTGACTAGAATGAACCCCGCCTGCCTGGCAGGCCCATGCAGGAGAGTGTGGCAGCCCGGGAGAGGCTCACCGGCCTCTCCTGCTCCTGAGCTACACCACCCATGTATGAAGCATGTCTTAGAATTCCCTCAAAAATTTGGGCCAAGGGATCCTTTCGATAGTTCATTACTAGAGAAGCATCTCTGAATGTGTAGAGCACCGGAAACCCTGAGGAGGAGGCGCAGCGTCCTCTCCTGAGCGGAAGCCGGCTCTTGGTGTTGCTTTACTGCAATGGCCACTTGCCATTGATGATGGTTCTTCTCTTCCTTTGGAGGAGTAAGAGGGACAGAACGCAGTCTGCGTGGTTCTGAAAAAAAAAAAAGAATTGGGGGCCAAAAGTGTACATAATAAGGGACAGTGAAACCATCATATAATTCACCGTATGTATTCTGGTCATATGGTGAATTGTATTTATTGATTGGTTTTCAAGGTTAAACCCACATTTCATTCCTGGGATAAACTTTATCTTATCCTTGCCATGTAACTATACAGTGAAATATTATTGAGTAGTAAAGGAGGAGGAGTAATTGAGACATACAACAACCATGAGTGAATCTCAAAATTAGCCTGGTTCCATTTATATTAAGTTCTTTTCTTTTTTTTTTTTTTTTTGAGACAGAGCCTCCCCCTGGGTAGAGTGCCTCAGCATCACAGCTCACAGCAACCTCCAACTCCTGGGCTCAAGCGAGTCTCCTGCCTTTGCCTCTCAAGTAGCTGGAACTACAGGTGCCTGCCACAATGCCTGGCTATTTTTTGGTTGCAGCCATCATTGTTGTTTGGCGGGCCCAGGCTGGATTTGAACCCGCCAGCTCAGGCATATGTGGTTGGTGCCTTAGCCACTTGAGCCACAGGTGCTGAGCCTATATTAAGTTCTTGAAATGACAAAACTAATCTAGTAACAAAAAGTAAATTATTGCTTGACTGGGACTAGAAAATAGGTAAGGACTGACAGAGCAAGGCAGAAGAAAAGGTGACAGAAATATTCTATGTCTCGATTATAGTAATACTATATAGCTACATAAATGTCTAACTCATTGATTAGTGCTCTCAAAACAGGTGTACTTTAATGTATGTGAATTACACTTCAAGAGATTTCATGTTTTAAAAGTTTATACTTAAGCTTGGCGCCTGTGGCTCAAGCGGCTAAGGCACCAGCTACATACACCTGAGCTGGCAGGTTTGAATCCAGCCTGGGCCTGCCAAACAACAATGACGGCTGCAACCAAAAAATAGCCAGGCATTATGGCGGATGCCTATAGTCCCACTACTTGAGAGGCTGAGGCAAGAGAATAGCTTGAGCCCAGGAATTGAAGGTTGCTGTGAACTGTGATGCCACAGCACTCTACCCAGGGCGACAGCTTGAGGCTCTGTCTCAAAATAAATAAATAAATAAAAATAATAAATAAATAAATAAAAGTTTATACTTAAACCCTACAAAGCCAAATATATTTGAGAGTGTATTTTCTAGTCATGCCTATTGAAATAAAAATGCTAAAACAATAGGCTTAAAGTACCCTTAAATATGGTTATCTAGGAAACACTAAAGCTATTGATTTGGTTAATGACCACAGTAAGGGGGAAAACAGTGGCCTTGTTAATGGAATCTATTACCAAGTTTAAATGATTGTTAAATAAAGGCTTCTGCCATACACAGAATCATTACTGTATGAAAGTGTACTCACTGAGCCTGCTTTCCTGGGGTGAAATTCAACTACACTTGAGAAATGCAAACTCAAATCAATTTTCCAAGGAAGAAACCTCTACTTAAATGATTCTAGTCTCAAAATGGAGGGTTAGAAACGCAATCTATAACTTTTCTGTTTTATTTTTCTCTGTGCTGACAGCGTTTCTCCTTTAGCCATGATAATCTTGAACTCTGTCTCACTCTGAACTAGAACTTTTCATCCTGGAACACATAGAAATTGTACAACTGCCAACAATTGTTTCTAAATCCAACCATAAAAGAGAAGTCATTGATAAGAGAAACAATTAACATTATCAACTGTAAATTGCTGTCAGTAAAAACAGTAATTATTATCACGCCCAAAGCTGACCCTCCTTTCTCTTATCTTTGCATTTGCAGAAAATGAAAAGACTTAAGGAAGTGTGCTCAGTGCCCATAGTTCAGTGGTTAGGCCACATGTACCAGGGCTGGTGGGTTCAAACCCGGCCCAGGGCCTGCTAAACAAAAATAGCCAGGTGTTGTGGCAGGTACCTCTAGTCCCAACTACTAGGGAGGTTGAGGCAAGAGAATCGCTTCAGCCCAAGAGTTTGAGGTTGCTGTGAGCTGTGATACCACAGCACTGTACTGAGGGTGACATAGTGAGATTCTATCTCAAAAAAAAAAAAAAAAAAAGAAAAAGAAAAGACTTAAGGAAATGAGACTCCACCTCTAAACTGGTCATTGCCCATCTCAGGTTGGAATTCCAGAATGGATGATGTCCCCAGATCAGCCTCTCCTGGATCACTCAGCTTGTCATTCTGGCAACTGGTGCAAAAGATACAGAAAAGTGCTATATTAGTCAGAATTCTCTATAAAAATAAAAGTAAGAAGACCTCATAGATAGATAGATAGATACATAGATAGATAGATAGAGATTTATTATGGGAATTGGCTTATGTGATTCTGGAGCTGAAGAAGTCCCATGATCTGCTGTCTGCAACCTAGAGACATAGAAAAGCCAGTGATGTAATTTAGTCTGAGTCTGAAGGCCTAAGAACCAGGAGCCCCAATGTCTGAGGGCAAAGGAGAGAGCAATTTCACCCTTTCTCTGTCTTTTTGTTCTGTTTGGTCCTTGTTGGATAGGATGATGCCTGCCCACATCCGGAGGGAGGATCTTTTTTACTGTCTACTGTTTCAAATACCAATCTCTACTCAGAAAGACAGAAATAATGTTTTAGCAGCTAAGTGAGCATCTCTTAACCAATCAAATTGAAATGTAACATTATCCATCGCAAAGGCCAGGCTGTCGGTCATATTCAGCTCTCCCCTTTTCTACTCCTTTTATTTAGGGGGTAGAATCTGAGGACTCCACTGTCTGCAACCCTCTTCTAGTGGGGAAAGCTGAGGACTAACCCTGCCATGTGGCAGAGGATGTCTTTCCCAGGCAACCCGAGGAACTCTGAGATCAAGGCAGCATGCATGGTGTGTGCAGGACAGCTAAGGTCAGCAACTCCAGGGGGAGCTGGGAGCCGATAGCAAGAATTAGGGGACCAGCATCAAAACAACAGATTATAACTATCATAGGTAAGGCTATGGAAAAATCGGAAACCTCATGCACTGCTGGTGGGAATGTAAAATAATTCGGCTGCTTTGGAAAACAGTCTGACAGTTTCTCAAAATGTTAAACATAGAGTTATCATGTGACTCAGCAATTCCACTGCTAGGTATACACCCAAGAGAAGTGGAAACATATGTCCACATAAAAACATGTACACAAATGTCCTAGCAGCATTATTCAAAATCACCAAAAAGTGGAAACAACCCAAATGTCTATCAACTGAAGAATGGGTAAACAAAATATGATATGCCCATATCGTGGAATACTCAGCCTTAAAAAGAAATGCTGTACTGATTAACTGTACAAAACAGACAAATCTTGAAAACATCAGACTACGTGAAAGAAGCCAGTCACAAAGAACCACACGTTGTGGGATTCCGTTTCTAGGAAATGTCCAGCAAATCTAGCAAGACAGAAAGGAGATTAGTGATTGCCTGAGCTGGGGCCAGGGGAGGACGGAGACAGCGGAGGTCACTGCATGAGGGGTGTGGTACTTCTTTGGGGGGTAATGAATCTATTGCAGTACCAACTGTGGCTGTGGTTACACAGCTCTGCAACTATACGAAAGCCATGGAACTGTACACCGGAATGGGTGAATTGTATGGTAGGTGGATCAGATTTTAATAAAGTCATTACTAAAATAAAAAAAAGAAGGAAGGACCGGGTCAGGAGTGGAGTACCCAGAAGTTAGCCAGAAGGCAGAGGTTGGGAGATGGGAATAGACAAAGAGAGAGCGCGCGTGCTGGTGGGAGCAGGCGGGCGTCCTGAGGCAGACCCTGGCTGGGTACCATGTGCTGCTGCCCTTGCTGGGTGTGCATTTGCTGCAGAGCAAAGCTCTGATAGGGCCAGGGATAGGGTAGACATCTATTGTGCTGCTTACCTAACAGAAGACTGCTTTTACAGTCACTGCTATTAAAAAATTCCAAAAAGACCGCTGCTGTGTTCAGGACTTTACAGAAGGCAGGAGGTGGGTATGGTGTTGATTTGTTTATTTCAGGGTCCTCAAACTTTTTAAACAGGGGGCCAGTTCACTGTCCCTCAGACTGTTGGAGGGACTAACTGCAGGCCCCGGGACAAGATGGCTGCTAAGCAGGACAGGCAGCGGTGCCAAAAACACCTGGCAGGCTGGATAAATGTCCTAGGCTGGCTGCATGTGGCCCGTGGGCCGTAGTTTGAGGACACCTGAGATCCTCAGAGTCAGGAGACTGAGTTACTCAGTTCAAGACCCTTTATCCTCCCTGATCACATGCCCTTTTTTCACATATGCATTTCTTTATTTAGTCATTTTTACCCCTGTATTCTACCCTAACAGCCATTGTAAGGGACATAATGAATGGTTTGGGTTTACACGTGCACACTTGCATATTGTGTGTGACCGTCTGGTATGTAGGCATGTATAATACATGCAAAAAGTATTACTGATCTTGGATGTCTCATTCTGTTTCTTCTTTTTGCACTCTGCCCTTTGTTATTAAGACCCATCCATGCTTTCCAGTGTACATCTAATTCTTTGCTTCTAATTGATCACTGGTGTGTGTCTACTACGTGTCACCTATCCACAATCTCTGTGATTAGCATACAGGTTGGCTTCTTCTCCCTGTTGCTCCAAATAATGCGCTATCCACAAGGATATGTCTAACAGGTCTCCAACCACAAGGAGCGTAATTGACCAAAGTCCAGCCCTGGGCTCTGAAATCCATCTCTGGATTTCCTCTGAGACCACACTTCCCACAGGTGGCTCCTAGCCGGTTACTGAGTGCAGTAGGGACAGCAAGGTAGGCCTTTCTGGAAGACACAGGATTCCTCTCATGGCTTATTGTGGCTCGATGACTTCCTAGCATTTTCGGAGAACTTTCCTTAGCTTCTACCAACCTTTCTTCCCTCTCTCCTTCACTTGGGCTCAGACTTTCATTGTAGTATGAGTTCTCCCATCCCTCCTCATTTTCTCTTACAGGCGTTCCCTGTAATAAAATCTCTGTACATTCAACTGGTTTAATCCACACCTTGGTGTCTGTTTCTTAGAAGACCCAGGCTAACTCATAATGCACTACCATACATCTGGTACATATTCCCTAATCAAATTGTGTGAAGATTTCTTGGAGAAATACACCTAGAAGGGAAACTGCTGGGTCACAGGGTAGGGCCAGGTTGTCCCAGGAGCAGCTACTGCCACCTGAGTTCTCTCCAGCAGTGCATGGGGTTGCCATATCTTTACATCTCTGCCTATTCATGGCATTATCTAGCTAATTCGTACCCAAAAGGCACAGAGTTGTATCTCCTTGTTGATTTAAATTCCTTTTCTCTGGTTACTGAAATTATTGATCATTCCTTAAGTTCATTAATCTTTAGGGATTCATTTTCTGGCAATTGTCTATAATATACTTGGTCCACTTTTATGTTTGGATTGCTTTTTCTTTTTGGTGTTAGAAATTTCCTAATTATTTTAGATATTGAACCTTTGTTGGTTTTTGATGTTGCAGACCTGCACCACTTGCCATCTAGTAACTGTGTCCAGGCTGTCTGTGATGAAACAGAAATCCTTCATTTTATGTAATCAAGAACATCAGGGTAGGGGTGCTCTGCGCATCACATCGTGGTCAAGAGCATGAACTGTAGCCAGGCACGCTCAGACCTCACTTCTGGCTCACCACGTCCTAGATGTGTTACTTGGTTAAATTACCTATTGTTTTTTTCACTTTCACTTTTCCCACCCCCAGTTATTAGAATGACCTGACCAAATATTATCAAAACAAACACTATGAATAATACCAAGCCCTTTAAAGATGACTAAGCCAAATGCTATTTATTGGCACAGGTGATCTTCATGGCATGGGACAAAGTAATCTTTTTCTTTTCTTTTTTTTTTTTTGAGACAGAGCCTCAAGCTGTCCCCCTGGGCAGAGTGCCGTGGCATTACAGCTCACAGCAACCTCCAACTCCTGGGCTCAAGCGAGTCTCCTGCCTCAGCCTCCCAAGTAGCTGGGACCACAGGCGCCCGCCACAACGCCCGGCTATTTTTTGGTTGCAGCCATCATTGTTGTTTGGCAGGTCCGGGCTGGGGATTTGAACCCGCCACCTTAGGTGTACGTGGCTGGCGCCTTAGCCGGTTGAGCTACAGGCACCGAGCCGGGACAAAGTAATCTTAAATCCTTGCAAAGCTTCCCTGGCAGCTCCAGCCTACTTGTCATTTTCAGCAAAAGCAATGCCATGTCTCCCAGGTACCAGACATACTTTCTTGAAACTAGTGAATGGATTAAACAGCATCATCTCGTTAGTCTCTGCCAATAAATTAATAAAGAATAAAATATAGTTTGGAGGATAATCAGAAACCTGGAAAATTTTTTAGAGATGGGGTCTGGCTCTGTCCCCTAGGCTAGATGGAGTTCAGTGGCACAATCAGAGCTCACTGCGGCCTCCTGGTCTTGAGTGATTCTCCTGCCTCAACCTCCTGAGTAGCTGTGGCTATAGGTGCATGCTTCCACTCACAGCTGTTTTAAAAAAAAAATTTTTTTTTTTTTGAGACTGAATCTCACTTTGTCACTCTCAGTACAGTGCCCTAGTGTCACAGCTCACAGCAACCTCAAACTTTTGGGCTTAAGAGAGTCTCTTGCTGGGTGGTACCTGTAGCTCAATCAGCTAAGGCGCCAGCCACATACACCAGAGCTCAGCATCCCTCTGGGCCCGGGGCCTGGGCCTGCCAAACAATGACAACTACAACCAAAAAATAGCCGGGTGTGGTGGCAGGCATCTGTGCCCCAGCTACTTGGGAGGCTGAGGCAAGAGAATCGCTTAATCCCAGGAGTTTGAGGTTGCTGTGAGCTGTGACATCATAGCACTCTACCCAGAGTGATGTTCTGTCTCAAATAAATAAAAATAAAAAAGAGATTCTCTTGCCTCAGCCTTCCAAGTAGCTGGGACTACAGGTGCCCACCGCAACACCCAGCTATTTTGTTGTTGTTTAGCAGGCTTGGGCCAGGTTCAAACCTGCCAGCCCTGGTGCATGCGGCCAGCGCCCTAACCACCGAGCTATGGGTGCCAAGCCATATTTTTACAATTTTTTGTAAAGACAGGATCACGCTATGTTACAGGCTGGTTGCTCCTGGCTTCAAGTGATCCTCCTACCTCAGCCTCCCAAAGAGCTGGGCATATGGGTGTGAGCCACTGTACCCCGTCTGGCTTCGATGGCTTTCTGTTGGCAGTTGCTGCAATCTGTTCCACAGTTTTCATTTTATTCTTTTCTTTGCCAGCAAAAGTGCCACACGTTTTTGTTACATATGAATCTGTTTTCCATACTGGAGTGCATTGGTTTACTAAAGAAAGGAAATCCTGTAACTGTCTCAAGGCATTTGAAGATGAGCCTAGTTTTTTATTTATTTTTATTTTTTGAGACAGAGCCTCACTATGTTTCCTTCGGTAGAGTGCTGTGGTGTCACAGCTCACAGCAACCTCCAACTCTTGGGCTATAGGAGCCCACCACAATGCCCAGCTATTGTTTTGTTGCAGTTGTGATTGTTGTTCAGCTGGTCTGGGCAAGGTTCGAACTTGCCAGTCTCAGTGTATGTGGCTGGCGCTGTAACCACTGTGCTACGGACGACCAAGCTGAGCCTAGTTTTTTAAATACAACAAAAGTTTGCCCCGTCATCCTTACAGTCTTTAAAACCACAGTAATCTACCATGTAGCCAAATTGAGAAAACAGGGTATGTGGGAATTTCTTACATCCTTCTTTATTAACTCAGCCATCCACGTAGTAGATGTAAATTGCATGGTTTGGTCTGATACCCATGTTTTGGGTTCAATCCTTCAAATAGCCTCAGGCCTCTACCATCTCCAATAAGTGCCTGGCAACCTTTCCTCTTTTTTTTTTTTTTTTTTTTTTTTTGGCCAGGGCTGGGTTTGAACCTATCACCTCCAGTATATGGGGCCAGCGCCCTACTCTTTTGAGCCACAGGCACTGCCTGTAACCTTTCCTCTTAAAAACAAGAAAATCCTACTCATTTGAAGTGACTGTAGTTGATAGGTGGTTGATAAATTAAAAATAGAGAATCACTAAATACCATGCTTATATTAAACATTTGCTTTTAACTTAAAACATATAAATGTTTAAGCATACATAGTTATGCAGGGCACAGGCCTTTTCTTTGAGAATGAACTTCTAGTTGAGCTTCACGTCTTTTTATCTTACCTGATCCAGATTCATAATGCACTGGCAACAATTTTCAGTTTGGGATTTTTTTAAGTGTAGAAAGAACTTATATCTTCTAGATTTTTCTGATTTCTTTCTGTTTTGAGTTGTATTTAATTGAACAGAAAGTTGGGGGGGGGGGGTTTGCAGTTTTTTTTTTGGCCAGGGCTGGGTTTGAACCCACCACCTCCAGCATATGGGGACAGTGCCCTACTCCTTGAGCCACAGGCGCCTCCCAGAACAGAAAGTTTTTAAAAATCATATCTTTCAAAAGAATTCCACTTAATTGTCTTAGGAACAACTCTTCACGCGCACACCGAATCAGTTTCTATACTCTTTAGTTAAGTCACACAATTATGACGAGTACAATAGGCACAAACAGGTTTAGGAACAAGCACAATTTCTCTTTGTAAGCACATGACTCAACATGTGCTATGTTGAGCAGAAGCACATGAGCAAACCAGGGTCCTCGGCTGCACGTGGCCCGTATGCCCTGGAATTGGTCATCGTGGGGTACAGAGGAAAGGGAGAGCCTTGGAGAGTCTGGTAACTTGTTTAAGTGGGGCCTGCTAAGAGTTTCCATTATCAACCTGTTGGTTGGTTGTGCTGAGCTCTGTGCCTGGCTCTTAGTGTTCACATGATTAATCGTAAACCAGTAGTTCTCAACCCTGGGTGATCTGTCCCTTCCTTCCCATACTCCAGGGACATTTAACAATATCTGGGATATTTTTGGTTGTCATGACTGGAAAGATGGAACTGGTATGTACTGGGTAGAGGTAGATATTAAGATATTAAAATATTCTTATATATCCTTCAATGCTCAGGAAAGTTCCCACAACAACGTGGCAGTAGTGCCCAGGTGGAAAACCTTGCACTAGACTACGTGCTTCAGGAGAGCAGGGCCCTCTGTGTGCTTCACATATTGTGCATTCACAGCTGTGTCTCTAGCACCCAGCAAAGCTCACAGTTCATAGCAAATCCTCAGTAAATCTGTGCTGAGGGATGCAATGTGAGGCTTTGGAGACACATAAGGCAGATCCTCAGAGTCAGGTCTAAGCCTTCTAAGGGGTGCACACCGATCCCTCCGCAGATAAATAATCCAGACCACTTTATGCCTGAGCCTGACTCGTGTGTATTAATTATAGTGGGTCATTGCAATTGGTTTGATCCTGCTCTTACAGAGTTTGTGCCCATCATATTTACCCACTCACAATTTCCATCTATTCTTCTGATCCCTGGACTTTGCTCCCACCACTCTGCAATTCAGCTTCAGCTGAACGCTTGGCAGAGCCTGCCCCTCTCCTGTCCACTAGTGCTCTGTTCCTTACTCTCCTGCAGGCACCTGGGCTCTCACTTCATCACAGCCCCAGTACTGAGGAGTTGAGACAAGTAGTGGGTAGAGCTGGTTACGGAGAGGCCCCAAGTGGAGGGAACCGAGGAGGGGGCCTGGGAAAGCAGAGCTGGCTTCTCACCCTGTTCTTCTGTTTATCTGCAATGTCTTGCTCATCCATGAAATAGAAACAATAAAACGTTTCAAACTATTTTACAAAGGGGTTTGTAATAAATGATAACATAAAGGTGATTTTCAGTCCATCAAAGATAAATGTCAAAGAAAGCAACTCTGTGTATATCTAGAGCTCTGTGTACCAAGGAGCTACCACATTCCAGGGAAACTGGACAAGGACAAGCCCTGTGCTCTTTTCACAATGATATCCTCCCACTGAGCAGGTCATTTGAAGACGGATCAAAATGATGGAGGTAAAACAATACCGAATCATTACATTACAAGGGGGTTTGGCGCAAGGGAAGCTGGACGACATATGCCCTAAAGATACTTCAATAGTCATGTTCCAGAATGTACAACTGGGATGTAGTCAAACTGGACAGCGTTTTGTCTTTTTCTTGCTTTAAAACACTTTGGCTGGAGAAGGTTTGCATGTGGCCCCGAAATTTCTCTGCTCATTCAGGTTTTAGCTCCTCTTTCTGTGGCGTGAATCTACAGAGCAGCAAATTCACACATGACTGTCGCTGTGTCACTCTGTGGGACTCTGCCAGGCCAAGCAACGTTTGCAGATGGATGGAAGGTGGGGAGACACTAGGACTTGGAAGTATCTCTGTCCCTAGGGGCGAAGCACAGGGAGGGGAAGCAGCTGCAGTTAGTCCTAGTTTCGTGCGCAGCATGGGGAAGTGCAACTGCAGAAGGCCCACAAGCAGTTGAGCAGGGAAAGAAGTTGCCAGGAGGTGTGTGCAGTACAGGAGACCGGGGCATGCAAGGTGGATGGCCCTTAGCAGTCCAGGACACCAGCTGGGAGTCTGTGACCAGTGGAGGAATGTGTGTGTCTGGACCCTGGCAAGGGAAAGGGAGGCTTCTGTTCAAAGAGGTTGTTATTGGCAATAGACTCGAGACAGAAGCCCAGATGCCCGGAGTGGGACAGGTGAAAGGAGACTGCGAATTCAGAAACAAGTAGGTGCTGCTTAAGGAGCTCTCTGAGGGCTGGGCTGGAGTGGGAAGAGGGAAATGAAGAAACCAGATTCTGAACTGGGCAAAAGTGACAGTGCGCTAACAATTGCAGTGGGCCGTGGGATCTTTGCTTATTTCTGTTGCCCCAGTGGAATATCCATGCCCTGGGGTTACACAGGGGAAGGGAAAGTTGAACATGACAGTGTGAGCAAGAACCAGGCATGCTGGAGTCTCTGGGCTCCAGAATGTTCTTCCCAGCTGCCTCCCCTGGAGTAACCTCACAGGTGGTGCCACAGAGTATTATTAGAGAGGTAAAGGGAATTTCTGGAAACTCTCTGGGTTGAGATTTTAAGCATTTATAGTATTTTTTGCAACTAATCTTTAACCAACTTCTTTTGCTTCCTGGCGCCACCTTGCACCTGTCACCAACCCACAGAGGTCTTTCCAGGCAGCCAGCCCTCACCTCCCAAACCGGTGAGTAGTAGCTGTCCCCTGGAGCACAGCCCATCAGATGCATCAAAGTGGGAAGGAGGATGGGAGAAAAGGAGCAGGAGAGGAAAAAGGACAAGCCCTAAAAAATTTCAAAATTGGAAGGACATTGAAAAGGAGGTGGCGGGCGTAGAGAGGGAGAGAATACAGACGACTGTTCAAAGCATTTTGTCCTAGTCACTGTGGTGTATACATCTTTTCAATGCTGACCTACAAAGGAATGAGTAAGTGAATGAGTGTCTGAACAAACAAATCAGTGAATGAATCCAAGAATCAATGGGCTGATAAATGATGATGAGGATAGGAAAACGGCAGTGCACGGCACCGTTAGACAGGCACGTGTCTGAGTGTGTGCGTGGACTTGCATGTGCACGTGTCTGCGTGAAGAAGGAATTCAAAGGACTGATGGGCATAGTGGATATGCAGAAGGCTACTCTGGATCTTAGAGGGCAGGTTGGTGACAAGTGAAAGAAAAATCACAAGCCCCAAAGTGTCTTAGAAGCCCTCACCCCAAGAATGGCGACAGACGTGTGTGGCAGCTGCACCCTCACAGCTGACAGCTGTCATGTTCAACTCTCCCTTCCCCCGTGCGACCACGGGGCATGCATGTTCCACCCAACCAGCCCTTCCTCTGACAGTCCCAATGTTTATCTCCCGATACTACAGAAGAGTCACTCACAGAGTGTGTAACTTACACATTAATGCAAATGAAATTCTGCACCTCGGAAAGATCAGGGACCCAGTCCTGGCTAAAATAATTCTTTATATGCGCACTTTATAGTGTAGTGGCAGAACTGTGGCTGTACAGAGTGAGATGACCTCCAACTTGATTTCATCTAGCCAATCTAGATGGGGGGAAATGTTTCCTAATAGGCTGCAATGACTAACCTCTTCTGAGTGGATACCAAGTTCTCAAGTGATAGAAGGAGTATGATTATCACCAGGGAGCTTTGTCAAACTTCACCTACGTCCCAGCCCTTTTCCCCATATTTTCTACCTGAGACATAAGCTAGAAGAGGGTGACGAACTAGACCCAAAGTTGTTCGCAGCATCACTAATACCCTGTGCAATGCCTACTACATAGTGTGGGCTCAGTGTGTATTTTTTAAATAAATGAATGAATGGAGATATTGCTGTAGCCACACAGTGTGGGACATCAAGGGTCCTAGAGTCAACCAATTGCCTTCTTGTTTATTTATTTATTTATTTATTTATTTTTTGAGACAAAGTCTCACTATATCACCCTTAGTAGAGTGCCATGGCATCGCACTTCACAGCAACCTCAAACTCTTGGGCTTAAGTGATTCTCTTGCCTCGGCCTCCCAAGTTTCTGGGACTGTAGGCACCTGCCACAATGCCTGGTTATTTTTCTGTTGCAGTTGTCATTGTTGCCTAGCTGGCTTGGGCTGGGTTTGTACCCGCCAGCTGTAGTGTATGTGACTGACTTTGTAACCACTGTGCTACGGGCGCCGAGCCTACCTTCTTATTTAATAGTTGAAATTAGGCCCAGAGTGGTGGAGTGACTTTCTGAAATCACACATCTAACTCATGGTTTAACATGGCTGCTAAAATTGCAGGAGAATTCAGAGTAGGTAGTGTAAAATCATAATTTAATCTCTAAACATAATTGTTTTCTGCATAGGGCAAAGCAGTAGTTTTAGAAAAATGGTCAATCTGACTAAAAGAAGAAAAAAAAAAAATGCCAGAATCACACTGTCAAACATGGGCTGTAGATCTGTCCCAGTGGGTTCCTGCCATCCTCATTCTGAAAAGCCCTACTGCCTGCTAAGTCTTGTCTTACAACCCCAAGCTAACAAAGCACAGTAGATGGTGTATCAGAGAGGTACCTTTTTCAGGAGAAAGGAGACAACATTGAATGCCAATTAAATGCCAGATGCATCAAAGAAGATTCTGAGAGAGACGCTCATTGATCTGGAAGGATGTAAGTGTAATTATGCTTTAAGATATATGATCCCGGCTCGGCGCCTATAGCTCAACCGGCTAGGGCGCCAGCCACATACACCTAAGGTGGCGGGTTCGAATCCCCAGCCCGGACCCGCCAAACAACAATGATGGCTGCAACCAAAAAATAGCCGGGCGTTGTGGCGGGCGCCTGTGGTCCCAGCTACTTGGGAGGCGGAGGCAGGAGACTCGCTTGAGCCCAGGAGTTGGAGGTTGCTGTGAGCTGTAATGCCACGGCACTCTGCCCAGGGGGACAGCTTGAGGCTCTGTCTCAAAAAAAAAAAAAAAAAAAGATATATGATCCCAATTATGAGGACCCTCAGGTCCATTAGAACATCTATCTTTTCATGAAGCAGCAGCTACATATTTTAGGGAAAAGCTACTTATTTCTATTGTCAAGACCCAAGAAAGAAATCAACATTGAAATAGTTACCTTCTTTTTCACTGGGAAAAGTCCAGAATAAAAACCACAGCCTCTACTTGCAGATCAAGCTTTTTTTTTTTTCAACACTTCACACTCCGAAGATATACAAATAAATTAATTCAGCTTTCAGTTGTTAGAAAGCAGGTTGCTGTTTTAAATGAGCAAACCATCTTTCCTACCAAGGGTGACATTTCCATGTGACCGCTAAGACACCACCCAGAGAAGATGGTGATGCCGCACTGCTGAGGCATCATCATCTTTTCACATGTACGACTAGAGGGAAGACTGCTGTGGGGGGGTGCAACTTCATCAAGCAAGGGATCCAGGCATTTAGTTACCCTTTTGATAGTAACAGCACCTTATGGAGCTGGTCTCCATGAAGCACTTAAAGTTCTTAAACCATCCACCTTCACACTATCCATCCATCCAAATGGCTTCAAACAAAATCAAGTGTTACGGCTCGGCCTCTGTGGCTCAAGTGGTTAAGCCACCAGCCACATACACCTGAGCTGGCGGGTTCAAATCCAGCCCCGGCCTGCCAAACAACAATGATGGCTGCAACCAAAAAAAAAAAAAAAATTGCCAGGCATTGTGGCAGGCACCTGTAGTCCCAGCTACTTGGGAGGTGGAGGCAGGAGAATTGGTTGAGCCCAGGAGGTAGAGGTTGCTGTGAGCTGTGATGCCACAGCACTCTACCCAGGGTGACAGCTTGAGGCTCTGTCTCAAAAAAAAAAAAAATCAAGTGTTAACCATATGAAATATTTTGAAAATATGTGTGTGTGATCCTGACTTAAAAAGCGTTTAGAGCTGCATGTTCTTAGCCACTACACTTCCAAAAATATCTCTTGCATATGCCAACAATCGAGCATACAACCTGCCTTATCTATGCCTTCAACCATTTTCACAGTTCTTCATCTTTGAAGCCAGCTGTTGAGGGCATTAATCACAAGTCTAGGTATGATCCAAAGGGGATCGTTGGGCAGTGGCACACACAGTCATCTGCGGGTTGGGCTGGTCTAATCACACGCAATATGACATACATTGCAGATGAAAGATAAGAGCTTTTACCACCGTGTGTGGCCTGCACAGTTCCACAGAGTCGGGGAGCCCTGAGAGGCGCAACCATGACAACAAAGGCATTTTTTAAATTAAAAAAAAATGTATACTACTGCCATTTTCACCCTCAGGCAACTAATTTATGTAATCCACCGGTCAACTAAGATTTTAAAGCCTTCCAATGGCAAGACAACTATACATTCTGTGAGTTTACCCTAATAAAACCATTTCTTATGTCTCATAATTTTCATCTAGCTATGGTATTAACTAGGTGAAATAACCTTCTAAGGGAGTTTTTGGAAAACCTAATAATTACTCATGTAAATTTGAAAATAAAAAGCCTCTTCACCAGAAGGATTTCTGCAGAATGTTAAATGTGGCACTTCGATTAATCTGCATCTCAGTTTTACCACATCCTGTCTCGTCGTAGACCTCAGACACAGCGAAGTGTGGAAGCAACTGCCTGTCTACCCCAGGATCGGCTGACGTCTCACCGTTAAGGAATTTCAGTTGTCATAAAGTTTTGAGGAAACATTTTTATGGGGAGACATTGTAATTTGAAATTATGAGACCAACATTTTCTTCTTAATTTGCCTATGATGATACAATGATAAAAGTTGGCAAACCCCCCTCCCCCCCCCGCCCCCTTAGTCTCACTTAAAATCTATGAAATTGAAATACGGCTGTGGTTTTGGTCAAGGCCGATAAAACCAGGCAACCCTACGCTAGTCATAAGAATAAAATGTTATATTAGCAATTCTACTGTAATGAATTTATCTTGAAGAAATAAGCATGGGAGCAAAGACTAGTGTGCAGGGATATTCATAACACGATGTCTTTTATATGAAAACCGAGAAAAATCTCAATCTTCAATAATAGCACATTAGGTAGATGATGGTACAGCCATTAAAAAATGATAGTTTTTAAGATTTAAAGGGTTTATAAGACTTAAAAAGGGTTTGCATTAAAATTTATATAATAGGAAAAGTTATAAAACAGTAAATATGGATAAATAACATATATAGAGAACATATACTATATATACATAGTCCAGAAGAATATATGGTATAGTCACAGCTTACTTTAGCTTTCTTCTTTGTTTTTAATTTTTCTAGTATAAAGACTTGTGTAATAGGTGGCACCTGTGGCTCAGTGGGTAGGGCGCCAGCCCCATATACTGAGGGTGGCAGGTTTGAACCCGGCCCCGGTCAAACTGCAGCAAAAAAATAGCCGGGTGTTGTGGCAGGTGCCTGTAGTCTCAGCTACTCGGGAGGCTGAGGCAAGAGAATTGCCTAAGCCCAAGAGCTGGAGGTTGCTGTGAGCTATGACGCCACAGCACTCTACTGAGGGTGACAAAATAAGACTTTGTCTCAGAAAAAAAAAAAAGACTTGTGTAGCTTTATTTTAAAAAACATTTTATTTTAAAAAGTATTAATTTTTAATTATTTTATTTTAAAAAGTCAGAGGCCAAAAATGCTTCTTGTCACATTTGTCATGGATATCTGCAGTCTCTCCTTCTTACTGGAAAAGTCAGGATAAGCTAATTGATGAAACTAAAAAAATATTTTTTTATATCTCAGTTGCTGATCTCAATTAGAGGTTGGTTTTCATAAATGCAGGGGGGCAATGCAGCTGTTCCGAGTTAGGCAGGTCTCTCCAGCAGCCCTTGGCTGAGTAGTAACCCAGGAACCAAAGGTCTTTCAATCTCGTGGCTTCTCTGAATCCCTTACATTAGGTCGGCAGGGGAAGGAAGAGAGAATTTCCTTTTGTTTTTCCTCTTTTAAAAATCATTTATTGGCTTGGCGCCTGTGGCTCAAGCGGCTAAGGCGCCAGCCACATACACCTACGGTGGCGGGTTCGAATCTAGCCCGGACCCGCCAAACAACAATGATGGCTGCAACCAAAAAATGGCCAGGCATTGTGGCGGGCCTGTAGTCCCAACTACTTGGGAGGCGGAGGCAGGAGACTCGCTTGAGCCCAGGAGTTGGAGGTTGCTATGAGCTGTGAAGCCACAGCACTACCCAGGGGGATAGCTTGAGGCTCTGTCTCAAAAAAAAAAAAAAATCATTTATTACCATTTGTATTATTTTGAAATCATGTAATCATGAATTATTTAAACAATTGTATTATAGACTCTATTATTTATTTCTTACTTCCCACTCTGTCTTTGCCTTTCTCGGGTCAATTCTTTTTTCTAAATCTTTTTTTTTTTTCATTGTTGGGGATTCATTTAGGGTACAAAGAACCAGATTACATTCATTGCATTTGTTAGATAAAAACCCTCTTATAATTGTGTCCTGCCCCCAAAAGGTGTACCACACACCGTGACCCTCCACCCCCTTCCCTCCTTCCCTCTCTCTGTTCTCCCCTCCCCCTCCCCCTCCCCCACTGTGTACTAGGTCATTAATTGTCCTCATATCAGAACTGAGTACATAGGATCCTTGCTTCTCCATTCTTGTGATGCTTTACTAAGAATAATGTGTTCCACTTCCATCCAGGTTAATACAAAAGATGTAAAGTCTCCATCTTTTTTAATGGCTGAATAGTATTCCATGGTATACATATACCACAATGCTTGTTAATCCATTCCTGGGTTAGTGAGCATTTATGCTGTTTCCACATTTTGGCGATTGCAAATTGAGCTGCAATAAATAGTCTAGTGCAGGGTGGCACCTGTGGTTCAGTGGGTAGGGCGCCAGCCCCATATACAGGGGGTGGTACGTTTGAACCCAGCTGGGGCCAAACTGTAACAAAAAAATAGCTGGGCGTTGTGGCAGGCACCTGTAGTCCCAGCTACTCAGGAGGCTGTGGCAAGAGAATCACCTAAGCCCAGGAGTTGGAGGTTGCTGTGAGCTGTGACACTATAGCACTCTACAGAGGGCAATAAAGTGAGACTCTGTCTCTAAAAAAAAAAAAAATAGTCTAGTGCAAGTGTCCTTATGGTAAAAGGATTTTTTTTCTTCTGGGTAGATGTCCAGTAATGGAATTGCAGGATCAAATGGGAGGTCTAGTTTGAGTTCTTTGAGGGTTCTCTATAATTCCTTCCAAAAAGTCCCACCAGCAGTATAAAAGTGTTCCCTTCTCTCCACATGGGACAGAGTCTCACTTTGTCTCCCCCAGTAAAGTGCCATGGCATCATAGCTCACAGCAACCTCAAACTCTTGGGCTTAAGCAGTTTTCTTGCCTCAGCCTCCCAAGTAGCTGGGACTACAGGCACCTGCCCGACTATTTTTTGGAGCCTGGGGTCTCGCTCTAGTTCAGGCTGGTCTTGAACACATGAGCTCAGGCGATCTGCCCACCTTGGCCTCCTAGAGTGCTGGGATTACAGGTGTGAGCCACTGTTCCTGGCTGGAAAGAGAGAATTTCAAAGACTGCACACAATGTTTTCTTAGACAAGCCCATAAAACAATTCACAATAGTTCTGCCTTATTCTATTGGTGCCAAAACTCATCTAATGACCATAACTGACTATGAATAAGACGAAGAAATATTTAATTCTGTGTCTAGCAGGAACAGAACATGGCAAACAACTAGGCGACTGCAGCCACACTAGCATAGTCAACATGGGGAGGATTTCCATGTGGTAACTTTACTTAGCACGTGGGGGTAGGAGTAAGCATCTTTCCCAGAACTAGAAAAGGAGGAAATGAAACTTCATCTAGCTGAAACTAACTCAAATTCATGAAATTTATCTAATTCCCATCTATTTGACAGTGAACAGGAGATAATTATATGGACATTGCAAAAAAAAAAAATAGCATGTTCAACCATGGTCAGTATTTCAGGACTTAACTTTTCTCAATTATCTAACTCATGATCACTTTGCCAGAAGGGAATGGCTTCTCATTATCCATGGCTGTCCTTAATAGATTTGCTGGATGTAGATGACAAAGATCTGACATGTAGCACCCAGGTTGAACTGCGGCGACTTGCATCTATCTCATCTTTTTTTTTTTTTTTTTTTTTGAGACGGAGCCTCAAGCTATCACCCTGGGTAGAGTGCCATGGCATCACGCTCACAGCAACCTCCAACTCCTGGGCTCAAGCGAGTCTACTGCCTCAGCCTCCCAAGTAGCTGGGACTACAGGCACCCGCCACAACGCCTGGCCATTTTTTTTTTTTTTAGTTGCAGCCATCATTGTTGTTTGGCAGGCCCGGGCTGGGGATTCGACCCCGCCACCTTAGGTGTATGTGGCTGGCGCCTTAGCCGCTTGAGCCACAGGCGCCGAGCCACATCTATCTCATCTTCAGAAACATGATTATATCAATAGATCTGAGACTATGGAACAATCACACATCAGTGTAGTCAAATATAATAATCTGAAACCTAATACTGTCAGTACCCCTGTTTGAAGAAAGACTGCATTAATAAAAGATATGATCTTCAGAGAATTAAGTAAGAATTGGCAGTTTATTCATCATCATGCAAAGAGCGACATTAAGCCATAATTTTAGCTAATATTCCTTGAACTTTATGACCTGGCTTCTAAACATGTCACATGCATTCTATCACTTAATTCCAGAACAACTCTGTGACATAAATTGCATGACAATAGACAAGGTTCATTTCAACAGATGAGGAAACTGATGGTCAGGACATGGAAGTGACCTGCTTACGTTTTCAGTTGTGTCACAGTCAGGAAAGAACTGGGACTATCTGATACCAGAACCCGAGGGTCAGTAAGCTCACTGCAACCTGTGGGATACGAAAATCATGGTCACCCCAGGAAATAGTCACTGGATTTCACTTTGGTGAAATACTTCCCCAATCCTAAACTGTGGTCCTCTGGAGAAGCTCATAAAAATACAACTCCAAAGCTCCACTCCAGCCCATACTGAATGAATCTTTATGAGTGGGGCCTGAGGATCCACATTCTCAGAAAGCTTCTGTAGGCATTCTAGTGGGTATGCAATGGTGTTTTCTCCCTTGGCTCTTGATACCACACATATTTGGAAGATCCTTTTTAAAAATTCAGCTGTGAGGGAGGCACGTGTGGCTCAGTGAGTAGGGTGCTGGCCCCATATACCAAGGGTGGCAGGTTTGAACCTGGCCCCAGCCGAATTGCAACAAAAAAATTTAAAAAATAAAAATTCAGCTATAACAGCTAAACACCTGTAGCTCAGCAGCTGGGGCATCAGCCACATACACTGGAGTTGCTGGGTTCGAATCCAGCCCAGGCCAACTACAACCTAAAAATAGCTGGGTGTTGTGGCAGGCACCTGTAATCCCAACTACCTGGGAAGCTGAAGCAAGAGAATCACACTTAAGCTTAAGAGTGTGAGGTTGCTATAAGCTGTGACGCCATGGCACTCTACCAAAGGCAACATAGTGAGACTCTGTCTCAAAAAAAAAAAAAAAATTCAGCTGTGACTGGAACAGGCTAGCCTGTGTGGCATACATAAAGTTCTGCTTACAGGAAAATTTATACTCTCTTGTGAATAATTAATTAGCTTTCCATTTTCTATGTTAGTCTTTCAGAAACTTGACCATCATCATTCTCCCAAACCCTTTCACCTCCTTTTGTGGTTTGGATAGGGTGACCAACCCTCCTGATTTACCTGGTATTTTCCTGGTTTTACCACTGAAAGTCTCACTTTCTGGGAGATTCCTCTGATCAACTTCGGATGGTTAATAGAGTGACTGACTCATCCTCGTTTACCTGAAACTGATCTATGTTTTAAACCTGAAGGTTCTGTGTCCTGACAACCCTTGGAGTCCCAAGCAAACTGTGTCAGCTTGTCACTGCCTTCCTATGAGACTCTATCTGTGCAGCCTGCTGGCCTCAGACATTCTCTATATTATCTTTTACTAAAATACGACATTCCAAGACGCAGCGAAAGCCCAAGTTTTCGGGAAGTGAAAATTATGTTCCTAATGAGGCCTCATAAATATCGAAACATACAGCTTACAGGCCACTGTGGAGACTTCATTAGGAAAAAGAAAATGTCGGGATTTTCTCAAAAATGGAATGCTCTGCACTTTCCTTTCATCCTTTCATAAATAGGACTGACAAAGCAAAGTTGTGTTGCTATACAGTTCAGAAATTGGAGGGATCCAAAGCCCACACCGGAACCGTGATCATGGAAACTTTAAGGTCTCCGGAGCCTGCAGAGACGACGGTGGTATCACCAGATGTTCCAGTACCTCCCTCCGTGGCCTAATCCCTCTCTGACCTGGGGCTCGGCCTTCATTGCCCAGACTTATTCTCAGACTTATTATGCTTCAAGCCAGTGACTTGAGTGGGTGAGCTTACCATTTTGTTTCAAGACCTTTTCTTCATGTAAGAATCAGTTAGCGCTGGGTCAGTCATTTATATATTAACACATCTGAATATTCATAAACAGTAGCTGCTTTAGCGTTTCCAAACTGTGCTTCATGACTCACTCATATGTTTGACAGCAACTATGTTATTCAATTTATTTAAAGACTACAATCAATATAGCATGCTGCTCTAAAACATAGCAACCAGTCTTTTAACTCTAGTGTGCTGTAAAATTTCTTTCTAGTTATTTCTCCACCACATTGAGCCACAAATACAGGGTAATTACTAATAATTCCCTCTCCATTTTGCATGTCACCACAATCAACATATTGATTGCTTTTTGATTATAATAAATGGTTGGTTAAATTGAGGGTTTGCGATTAAGGATGTTAAGCTCCGATATTTATTTAATTCAGCTGCACCAATTTAGATTCTACATGGTAATTTCATAAGAAGCTATTGAGAACCAGAGTAGTTATTTGAATCAGAGAGCCCAGTTTCCCCAGGAGAATCTGGCATTTAAGTAAATTACACCAACTAGGGGTTTGGGTTTCGCCGCTTGGAGCATACAAAAAACCTCCACCATTGTGCTCGATTTGAAATGTAAATAAAATGGAGAAAAACTTAGGAAATTCTTCTGTTAATTTCTTATTTTAGGATTTTAATAAACAAGTCTCATAGAAAGACTAAATGAAGCTTTATTTACATAAAACCCTGTGTATAAGCAAGGGTCTTACCTGGCTGGGTAAAGAGACAAACAATAGTTATGAGGTAGCAGGGGGCAGAATAAGTCACTTGGGTAGGGAATTTGAGAGGTTATCTAGATTTGTTTTACAGCCAGGAAACCCGTTTCAAAGGAATGGAAATCCACCATATCTTATCCCCATTAGGAGACAACCATGTAAATCCATGTGTAAATCCAGTTTTGTGATTAACAAAGATTAGCCAAACGTGTTAGGAAATTCTCATAAACATCTTCCAGATTGCATTTTCATGGCTCGGCACCTGTAGCTCAGCAGCTAGGGTGCCTGCCACATACACCAGAGCTGGCAGGTTCAAACCCAGCCTCAGGCTGCCAAACAACAATGGCAACTGCAAAAAAAAAAA
>NW_003852400.1:40391518-40415987 GCF_000181295.1 Otolemur garnettii | reverse complement strand
AAAAAAAAAAAAAAGTAATACCTTCTGGCTGGATGCACACCTATAATGTCAGCACTGTGAAAGGCCAAGGCAGGAAGATCACATGAGTCCAGAAGTTCAAGACCAGCCTAGGCAACATAGGAAGAACTTGTCTCAAAAAAAAAATTTTTTTTTTTAAATGAGTTGGGCATAGTGGTACATGCCTATAGTCCCAGCTACTTAGGAGGCTGAAGCAGGAGGATGGCTTCACTTCAGGAGGTCAAATCTGTAATGAGCTGTGATCATACCATTGCACTCCATCTTGGGCAACTGAGTTAGACCTTACATCTAAAAAAGTAAGAAGATGACTGCATTAATGTATACAGTGATTATTTAATTTTTAAAAAAGGAAAAGAAAAATAATAAAAAAGTAAGAAGAAAGAAAAGAAAGAGAGAGAGAAAAGGAAAGAAGGGAGAGAGGGAGGGAGGGAATAAAGGAGGGAGGGAGAGAGGCAGAAAAAGAGAGAGAGAGAAAGCAAGCCAGGCACGATGGCTCACACCTATAATCCTAGCTCTCTGGGAGGCTGAGGTGAGAGGATCACTTAAACCCAAAAGTTTGAAGCTGCAGTGAGCTATCACGATGCTACTGCACTCTAGCCAGGGTGACAGAGTAAAACCCTGTCTCAAAACCAAAACCCAAACCAAAACAGAAATGTAGTATATTCTCATTCCCATGAGGCCTGTGTCTTTCCCTTCCAGCATCCAGGGACATGATGAAGTTGCACAAAGCAGGTTGAGTATTATAATATTTCTTTGATTCTAAGTCATAAATGTTTCATTGTTCAATGTTTCTGAAATCACTGTGCATGATCTGTTTTCCAACCCCCACCCCAAAGCTAGAGTTAATTGGATGGCCTCACAATTCATATTATCTTACAGTGGTGACACCATGGTACTATCATTGCTCATGGGCTCATCTGAAGTTCCCTTGGAAGTACAATCAACGTGATCTTGAACTTCTCCCAGAAACCAAGTCCTTCCTGTTCATAGAGGCACTGTGGGGACTCCTCCCAGAAACCCTGCTGCTAGTATATCATGTCAACACTGGACACCGTTCAAGATGGAACTCTATTGTCTCTTCTTCTCCCCCAGATTCTTTCTACTACACTGTTTGGTCCTTCCTCCCTCCTGCCCCAATCCACTGCTTTTCCATTCCCTCCAGAATGTACACATCATGCTCCTGGGAAACCCTATTTCCTGTGCACAAACTCTGCTGAATTGTCAGCACCACAAAGTGTGTCCTACATCTTCTTGCCTAAACTGAAAGGCAGACTTGCAAAGGAACCTGCTTGCCCTGCAGTGCTCCAGATACTTGCTTCTCACTCTGCCACACTTGGTCCTCCCTCAGGTCGACAGGCTACTTGACGGCAACTTCCCTCAGCAGCAGAGGAACAGGGCCCGGCCGCCTGCCCCTTCAGCCAATACGTAGAGACGGGGATAGGCCCACCCAACTGTATTTGTCAGAAGCCTGGGATTCTGGACAATAGTGAGAATAGCCTCTCCAATACTGTTCTGATCTTCCATTTCTAACACTACAGTTTTATACATTTGAGTTCAAAGTGAAGACCATGTTGACCCTTATTTTAAAGAATAATTGGCTGAACTCGTGACTCATGAACAGTTAACAACATTCTAATTTTTTTTCTTTTTTTGAGACAAATTCTCACTTTATTGCCCTCAGTAGAGTGCTGTGGCTTCTTAGTTCACAGCAATCTCATACTCTTGGGCTCAAGAGATCTTCTTGCCTCAGTCTCCCAAGTAGCTGGGATTACAGGTGCCTGCCACAACGCCCGGCTATTTAGAGATGGGGTCTCACTCTGGCTCAGGCTGGTCTTGCTTGAACTTGTGAGCTCAGGCAATCCACCCACCTCAGCCTCTCAAGTGCTGGGAGCCACCATGCTCGTTGATAACATTCTACATTTAAAAGTCAAATCTTGGCCAGGGGTGGTGTCTCATGTCTGTAATCCTAGCACTCTGGGAGGCTAAGGTGGATAGATCGATCACCTGAGCTCAGGAGTTCCAGACCCCATCTCTAAAAAACAGCCACACATTGTGGAGGGTACCTGTAGTCTCAGCTGAGGGGAGGCTGAGACAAGGGGATCACTTGAGCCCCAAAATTTGAGGTTGCTGGGAGCTGTGACACCATGGCACTCTACTGAGGGTGACAAAGGGAGACTCTGTCTCAAAAAGATAAAAAGTTAATCTCCTAAATCAATCCACCTAAACTACTCAAGATAAGCATCTTTAGGGTGGAAGCTATATTTACAAAACAGTAGGAATAGGAGATAGGGAGTGAAGGTCAGGCCGGACCTAAACCGACCAGACCAGCTGTGTTACGTTGGCCCTAGCCTGGCAGACTCCATCTTATTCTCACTATAGGTACTTTCATTTCCCCAGTCCTATTACTACATTTCATATCTCTGAAATAGATTTTAAATGGTAAAATCTATTATGTAGCACAGTTAGCAAAAGACAACAAGGGGCAAACTAAGTACAGCAACAAACACAGATGTCTGAGAATAATTCACTTCCCATCCGGACAACCCAAGCTTTTAACCCTCATCTCTGCTTAGTTACAACTTGACCACTGTAGGAGTTGCAAGTAGGGTGTCCCAGAGGCCAATCCACTTTCCCTTGAGTTCATCAGGTCTTTCTTTTCAAGTCCGGAGGATAACCTGGTTACTGTCTGGAATGTATGCAGATTTTAGGAAGCAGAGCAAGGGGCCACTGAGGTCGCTGGCATGCCACACCAGAAATCAAAAGGTCATCTGCTGGAGGTCTTGAAAAAACTCATCTTGAGAAGAAGGTCCAGGGCCAGCTGAGTAAGTTCCTTGGTCTGGGTGGGTCTGGTTACTGGAATGCAGGATTTGGTAGATACATCTCAAAAACTACCCCAGGGTAAAGAAGTAAACAGAGGCTCAGTCAGGGTTGGGTTGGTGGTAAGAGACTGAAACCCGTAGCAGTCACTTACAAACATATCCAAGTTCTGGGGTTTGAGCCTATGGCTCATACTATGAGAACATACATTAGTATTCTTTTTTACAGCCTTAGCACAGTTCTTTTTTTTTTTTTTTTTTGAGACAGAGTCTCAAACTATCCCTGGGTAGAGTGTTGTGGTGTCATAGCTCACAGAAACCTCCAACTCTTAAGCTTCAGCGATTCTCTTGCCTCAGCCTCCCATGTAGCTGAGACTACAGGTGCCCGCCACAATGCCTGGCTATTTTGTTGTTGTTGTTGTTATTGTTGTTTGGCAGGTCCAGGCTGGATTCAAACCCACCAGCTCCGGTATATGTGGCTGGCGCCCTAGCTACTGAGCTACAGGCACTGAGTCCTTAGCACAGTTCTTAAGATAATACTTAGTTTTTAAGTGTCTCTATAGAACTGATTCAAAGTTCTGGGTAATTCAAGTGAGTATTCCTGAAAATCAGTTAAATATGGGGCCACTTGTGAGGCCATGTTGCAGCCACACCACTTGCTGAGAAATCTTTATTCAGGTTCCAGTTTCTCCTGAGGTTTCCATATAGACACATCAGATAGTGTTTACTACTACACAGATTCTTTCCAGTGCAGGCCACAGGGAGTTTTTGTTGAGCCTTGAGGCCTTTCTTTTTTTTGAGACAGAAGCTCACTATGTCACCCTTAGTAGAATGCTGTGGCCTCACAGTTCATAGCAACCTCAAACTCTTGGGCGTAAACGATTCTCTTGCCTCACCCTCCCAAGTAGCTGGGACTACAGGTGCCCGCCACAATGCCCAGCTATTTTTATGTTGTAATTGTTATTGTTGTTTGGCAGGCCTCGGCTGGGTTCAAGCCCACCAGTCTCGGTATAGGTGGCTGGTGCCCTAGCCCCTAAGCTATAGGCGGGGAGCTGAGCCTTAAGGCTGTTGCAGTTTTTTCTCAGCAGTCTTAGAACCAGAGACAAATCATCTCTAATCACACTTTTTTGGCATATAGTGTGGAGGTTTGGACAAGCATTCTCAGTAAGCTTTTGTAACGTTACTCTTGGGGCAGTCATCCTAAAATATGTCAGAGACATGTACTTTGGAGTAAATATTTTTTACTTTGTTCTTTTTCAGTGCCCACTTGGAAATGAAAAGATTTTACATATGAAAACATAATATATTATATCAGGGCTTAGAAGCAGGAAGAAAAACAAATTGGAGCAAATCTAACTACTGTATATAATTCTGTATTCTTTGAGCAGTCCCTTACTCCTATTAACAGATCAGTTTAATTAAACAGCTGCATCTAATTCCATGAGCTGGTATTGTAGATAAGACTGGAATTTAATACAGGTGGGCCACAGTTTTTTTTTAATTTTTGAACCATTTTTCTCTAATTTCTCATTTTACTAAAAACAAATTACACCAAAATCAATTTAATTGTCAAAATAAACTGTACTTTCAGTATACTGGGTCTGATTATTTGCATAAAGTGCAGTAAGAATAATTACTGGCCATCTAGGCATTTCTTTTAAAATTGGCTTTGCTGCAACCTTTTATTTTTTATTTTATGGTATTTATTTATTATTTATTTTTGAGACAGAGTCTCAGCCTCCCTGATGTTGAGTGCCATGGCAACATAGCTCACAGCAACCTCAAACTCTCAGGCTCAAGCCTTCCTCCTTCTCTATCTCTTTTTTTTTCTTTGAGACAGAATCTTACTATGTCAGTCTTGGTAGAGTGCTGTGGCCTCACAGCTCACAGCAACCTCAGACTCTTGGGCTTAAGTGATTGTCTTGCCTCAGCTTCTTAAATAACTGGGACTACAGGCGCCCACCACAATGCGCAGGTATTTTTTTGTTGCATCTGTCATTGTTGTTTTAGCGGCTGGGGCAGGTTCAAACCTGCCAGCCTCAGTATATGTGGCTGGTACCCTACCCACAGAGCTATAGGTGCGGCCAGGTATTTTAAACAATGTAACAATGTATCATCATACTAATTCAAGGATCCACTCAAAGGCCATTTTTCTCTAGAGTCAGGATGATAATATACATCAGCCTGGCCATGTTACAGTAAACTTTTATTGTTTTTTAGTTTTTTTAGTGACAGCTGGATACCGATACTGACACCCAGATGGAATACGCTCCAGTGGGTTGTCATTTAGGACTGAGGCCTGAGTCCCCATAAGACACAGATACAGAAACACCAAATTACTGAAGAACAAAACCAGAACCGAGGAGAACTTCAGTTCTCAGCGTGTAACCGGAATAAAGCAGGTGGACCTCAGTGACTAGCATTGGTAAGTGCATAGTGCAGGGCCTTGAGTCTCCCATAAGAAATCGCCCAGAAGCACTGCTCAGAGCACTGGAGCCCTGCACCCCGCCACCCACCTGCCCAGGCGACCGCTGGGCTTCTGCAGCAGCACTTAAACAGCACTTGCTGGAGGAGTCTAGGGGTCCTTTCAGGGTGGCCAGAAATGTTACTGGAAGAAGAGGGTCTGGCCACCTCAGCCACTACACAAGAGACAGGGATATTTCCACCAAACTTTATTTGTCAGAAGGCCAGGATTCAGGAGAACAGTAGCCTTTCCCAAGACTGTTCTGATCTTCCATTTCCAACACTATAGTTTTATACATTTGAGTTCAAAGTGAAGACCTTGTTAACTCTTATCTTAAACAATAGGGGGCAGGACCCAAGACCTATTGTAAATAGTCTCTAATCCTTTATATGCCTATTACCCCAGGCTTTATACATTCAGACCCCTGTTTATCTGCCCTATCTTATCTCCCGCCATCATCCTACCTCCTGCTGAGCTACTTACAGCTCTAGATTTCTAAGCCCTTCTTAGTACCTGCTGCGTCCTCTCCCTGGAATCTAGTGCCCCACCTTCTTTGCCTGCCAACCCCCAGGCTCTCAAGAATCCATTTGAATGCATTTCCTTTACAAGCCTTCCTCGAGGTGAGTGTCTCTTTCCACCTCCACCAAGTCTGGGTCAGGTGCTCTGGCACGGGAGGATCTTTCGCTATGATTGGGTCTTTCCCTATGATTATCGTGCAACCAGGGGCGTGCCTTTTTCACTGCAATATCCCTGCCCTTAGTGGAGTGCCTAGCACAATGTAGACACTCCGTAAATATTTGTGTACAAATGAATGATGTTTTGGCCTCGGTACCAGACATTGGAGTTCTGAACTGTGTACCAAGGTCTATGAGGGTAGAAAGAACACAGGCTTTGCATCCCAGCGTGGCCACTTTCTGGATAACCTTAGGCAAATACCTCTGAACCTCTCTGAGTCATGTTTCTAATCCGTAAAACATCCCTCAGCATGGCTGTAACAAATCGTTATTTAAAACTTGGTGTCTGTCGAACGGCAGGAGCATGCTAACATTTGTGTTTCTGGGCTCTCTTCCCTCGTGCAGTAGCTCAGTTTCACTCTTCGTCTAATTGAATCCAAACTGCCTTCTTCCTTCTTTCACCCTGAGAACTGCTTCCTTCCTGTACAGCAGACCGTCTTCCCACAAGTCATCTGCATAGCCACCTTCCTCTTTTCTTTCATTTCTTCCAAGAGCCGATTCCTGTACCTCACTGCTGAAGCAGACACCACTAATGGTTTTTGCAGAAACCGTGGCGTCAGACACTGCATCAGATCCATAAGTTACCGCACATCCATGTGAGCAAAAGGATAGAGCTTGAATTCCCAGGTGGGAAATGATAAGTATAATTGCTGAAGTGGATACCATTAATGGTTTTTGCAGAAATTGGACTGTCAAATCCTTCATCACACAGACCCTTGAACTCCCAAAAGCAACCAAGATAATAAATTATGGTGTAAAGAAGTCCTTAGCCAGATCTTTCAAGTTAAAACATAATCTCATGTGGTTATTTGATTGGGACAAAGCAAAAGCTAAATAACAAATCCTTTTCACTCAAATACTCTTTAAAACCTAATTTAGGATTTCAATCCTAGATAGATTAACTAATTAACTAACTAAATCTTCCAGTACTCAGTGAGTGCCTTCTGTGTACCAGGCATTGGGAATGGTTGAGGGATACGTACATTTTGAAATAGGAAACAATTTAGCACAGTAGTTAACAGCATGGGCTCTGGATCCTGTGTCCAAACTCAAATCCAGGCCCCATCATTAGTTAAGGTCCTTGGGTGACCTTGATCAATTAATTGCTCATTTCTCACTTTTCTTGTCTGTGAATTGAAGATAATGTTAATGTCTTTCTGATAAGATTGTAAGGAATAAATGAATTAAGAAATGAATGAATTCGTTTATTAAGAAATAAATTAACAGCTACTCACTGTTAATTCTTCACTATTATTGTGAGAACACAGAGGCGGGGCATCCGGCCCAGGCGTGGAGACTAAGAAGGGCTCCCCGAGAACATGATGACCAGCCTGAGACTGAAAGCGTGAGTACAGGTGAAAGAAAGCGCGTTTGGAGAGCGGGAACTACCTGTACAAAGCCCCACAATACCGCATCTATGATCCACAGTGAGAAACTGTCCGGTTGAGAGTTGCTGAGATGGAGAGAGAGAGAAGTCCTGGAGGGCAGCAGAGAGATGGGAAAGCTAAGCAGGTGAGCCGTGTCCCACTTGGCCCCTCTGCTATACCCTCCTCCATCTGCTCTTTGCCCCAAGGCCGACTCCTATCACCTGCGTCTTTCCCTTAAAATGTCCTCTGAGAAAATGGTTTTCATTTCAACTTTTCCTTTCTGTATTACAGGCTCCTCTTTATTGGGGCAGATGTCTCATGGCATAACCATTTCAGGGAAGTGGCGTCCACCTTATGCTGTGACATAAACCTCTGTGTTACAAATGCCTTAGGAGTAGCTCTGGAAATGTTATCTACGGGATGACCTCACCGCAGGGATTACTTAGGACAAACACTTTGGTGTAATATGCTCACAATCTTTTACCTGTGACATGAAGATTAATAATTATGTATTGACCAGGCATGATGGCTCACCTCTAGCACTTCAGGAGTTTGAGGCAGGAGGATTGCTTGAGCCCAAGAGATTGAGATCAGTCTGGGTAACATAGGAAGACCCTGTCTCTACAAAAATCATTATTTTTTAAATTAGCTGGGCATGGTGGTGCACCTGTATTCCCAGCTGCTTGGAAGGCTGAGCTCAGGAGCTTGAGGTTGCAGTAAGCTATAATCATGCCGTCGCACTCTATTCTGAGCAACAGAGTGAGAACCTGTCTCAAAAACAGCAACAACAAAAACATACGTACATATATAGTGTGCTACCCAATTCCTGTTATTATTTTATAAATCAGAGATTATGCAGAGATATGAATATTATTAATTCTTAGGCAATGATTCTAAAGAGCTCTTTCTACTGCACCTAGAAAGGCCTATTTGCATAGTCTTTTTCTTTTCATTGTACAGGTTTTAATGCTGCATGTGGGTTTCTTCTTTGTGGAACTGTAGTATAGAGAGTTGTCTCTGTTTTTACTTCCAGGAGAATCTATCAACTGCCTAGTTCCCAACACTCCTCCAGTGTGACTTCGGCTCTCAGAAAGAATGGGTCAGAAAGAATGGGTCTACAGCTGTTCCTGATTCCAGCCCTGCGGAGCTATCACCTGTAACTAACTTCCTCAGGGCCACAGCCAGGTATGAGAGCTGCTGACACTCCCAGCCTCAGCTTCGAAGGGCACTTAGACTCACTAGTTACCAGGAGTGAAGTGGTCAGGTAGAGATCATAAAAGTGGGCTCTTAGTTGGGTGCTGTGGCTCGTGCCTATAATCCCAGTGCTTTGGGGAGCCAAGACAGGCGGAACACTTTGAGGCCCGAAGTTTGAGACCAGACTGGGCAACAATGCAAGACCTTGTGTTTACAAAAAATTTTAAAAGTAGGCACGTATGTTAGTGGGCACCTGTAGTCCCAGCTCCTCAGGAGGTGGAGGTGGGAGAAGCCCCTGCTGCATAGCAGCCCTGGTCTCTGGAGGAGGAATGTATTCTCGCTGGGCTCTTGACCTTTCCCTTCCATCACCTGTACATAACGAGGCTTTCTAGATATCAGAAAGCCTGCCTTCATTATCTATTTATATTCATTCTGTTATTTTTTTCCTGACCTGAATTATTATTTGATTGTTAAAGCTAGTTCTATGCCTAATTCAACTCAGCATCTTTGAGAATGTGGTCTGGGGACCAAAGACAACAGAGTCCTTTGGTTTATTTATTCTAAAAAACCACATCCCTCACCACAGTACCCACATATAAACACATTCACCCAGATAGTAGATACAAAATGTTAACAAACCAGATTATATTAAAAGAATAATATACGTACACCAAGTGTTTTATTCCAGGTATGCAAAGTAGGTTCAACATTAGAAAATCAATCAATGCGGCTTGGCACCTGTGGCTCAAGCGGCTAAATCGCCAGCCACATATACCTAAGGTGGCAGGTTCGAATCCAGCCTGGGCCCGCCAAACAACAACGATGGCAACCAAAAAAAAAAAAATAGCCGGGTGTTGTGGCAGGCCCCTGTGGTCCCAGCTACTTGGAATGCGGAGGCAGGAGACTCGCTTGAGCGCAGGAGTTGGAGGTTGCTGTGAGCTATGACCCCACCGCACACTACCGAGGGCAACAAAGACTCTGTCTCTAAATAAATAAGTAAATAAATAAAAGAAAATTACAAAATACTGATGAAAAATCTAAATAAATGGAGAATCATAACATGTTCAAGGATTGGACAACTCAGCACAGTAAATATGTCAATTCTCCCCAAATTAATATGTAAGACTAATGCAATTCCATTTAAAATCCCAGAAAGATTTTTATAAATACAGATACAATTTTTCTGAAATGTAAAAGGAAAGGCAAAGCAACTAGACTAGTTCAAAAGCTTAACTATTGTAACAGATACCCATCTACTCAATTTTGAGACATTACATAGTTAGAGTAATTAAGACTACATGAGAATTAGTAGTAGACCCATAAATCAATGGAACAGAATAGAGAACGCAGAAATAGACCCACATAAGTATGTGCAACTAATTTTTGGCAGAGGTGCAGAGCAGTTCAATGGAGGAAAGGTAGCTTTAAAAAAAAATGGTGTTGGGGTGGTGCCTGTGCCTCAGTGAGTAGGGCACCGGCCCCATATACCAAAGGTGGTGGGTTTGAACCTGGCCCCAGGCTTAACTGCAACAAAAAATAGCTCGGCGTTGTGACGGGTGTCTGTAGTCCCTGCTACTCAGGAAGCTGAGGCAAGAGAATCACCTAAGCCCAGAAGTTGGAGGTTGCTGTGAGCTGTGATGCTACGGCACTCTACTGAGGGTGATAAAGTGAGACTCTGCCTCTTAAAAAAAAAAAAAATGATGCTGACATCTACAGACTAAAATGGTGCAAATGACATCCACAGACTAAAAAAGTCAACCTCCACCTCACATAAAAATTAGCTCAAACTGGATCTCAGACTTAATACATAAAGTATAGAACTATAAAACTTTAAAAAAAGGAGAGAGAGAGAAATTCTTCAGGATTTAGGAGTAGGCAAAGAGTTCTTAGATTTGACACCCAAAACATGATCCATCAAAAGAAAAAAAAATAGGTAAATAGAAACTTATAAAAATGTACAGCTTTTGCTGTAGAAAGCTCTTCCCACCCTCATAAGAGGATGACAAGATAAACTACAAACTAGGAGAAAGTATCTACAAAACTAACATAATGAAAAACTAGTATTTTTTTTTTAAGACAGAGTCTCACTTCGTTGCCCTGAGTAGAGTGCTGTGGTGTCACAGCTCACAGCAACCTCAAACTCCTGGGCTCAGTGCTTCTCTTGCGTCAGTCTCCCAAGTAGCTGGGTCTACAGGTGCCCACCACAACACCCGGCTATTTTTTAGAGATGGGATCTCACACTGGCTCAGGCTGGTCTCAAACCTGTGAGCTCAGGCAATCCACCCACCTTAGCCTCCCAGAGTGCTAGGATTACAGACGTGAGCCACTGTGCCCAGTCTGAAAAATGAGTATTAGGAATATAGAAAGAGGCTCAGCGCCTGTGGCTCAAGTGGCTAAGGTGCCAGCCACATACACCTAAGGTGGCAGGTTTGAATCCAGCCTGGGCCTGCCAAACAACAATGATAGCTGCAACCAAAAAATAGTTAGACGTTGTGGCGAGTGCCTGTAGTCCCAGCTACTTGGGAGGCTGAGGCAGGAGACTCACTTGAGCCCAGGAGTTGGCGGTTGCTGTGAGCTGTGACGCCACAGCACTCTACCCAGGGGGACAGCTTGAGGCTCTGTCTCAAAAAAAAAAAAAAAATATATATATATATAAAACATAGAAAGAACTCTCAAAACAGCAGTAGAAATTAAGAAAGACAATTAGAAAATTAGCAAAAGACATAAAGAGACATTTCACTGAAGAAGATATGCAGATAGCAAATAAGCACCTGAAAAGATATTCAACAACTAATGAAATGCAAATTAAAACCGCAATGAAGTATGACTGTGCACTTATCAGTATGACCAAAATCCAAAATACTGACAACACCAAATGCTGACAAGGATGTGGAGAAACCCAGTGATTTCTATATTGCTGATGGAGAACATAAAGTGGTATAAGTCTGATGGAAAATGGTTTGGTAGTTTCTTTAAAAACTAAACATGCAACTACCATACCAAGCAGCAATTGCCCTCCTAGACATTTACCTTAAGAAAGAAAAATTACATTCACCCTAAATGTAAATTACAAAACCTACATGTAAATGTTTGTGGTCACTTTATTCAAAACTGCCCTAAATTACACACAACCCAAATTCTTGTAAAGGGTGAATGATTAAACAAACTGTGGTACATTCACACCATATAACACTACTCAGTAACAAAATGGGATAAACTGCTGATATACACAACTTAATGAATCTCCAAAGAATTATGCTGGGTGAAAAAAGGCAAGTCCAAATGGTTCCAGAATATATGATTCTATTTATATAATTTTTTTGAAATGACCAATCAGAGAAACAAGCTGTAGCAGCCAGCGGCTAAGGTCCAGAGCTGGGGAAGTGAGCATGGCTACTTCAGAAGCCAAAGAAAACTTCCCCATATCCTCCCCCCACTCTCTCTCCTCTTCCCATCTACTTTCTGGACTATAGTTATGTTTTGCCATTCCTATGAGTGTGTAGGTGGTTATATATCGATTTCATAGAAATATTGAGTACATTGGATACTTTGTTTCCATTCTTGAGATACTTTACTAAGAAGAATATGTTCCAGCTCCATCCAGGCAAACATAAAAGATGTGAAGTCTCCATCTTTTTTATGGCTGCATAGTATTCCATGGTGTACATATACCACAATTTGTTAATCCATTCATGGATCGATGGGCACTTGGGCTGTTTCCATGTCTTGGCTATTATGAATTGGACTGCAATAAACATTCTGATGCAAATGTCTTTGTTGTAAAATAATTTTTGATCATCTGTGTATATACCTAGTAGAGGAATTGCAGGATGGACCGGTAGGTCTACTTTTAGTTCCTTGAGTGTTCTCCAAACTTCTTTCCAAAAAGGTCATATTAGCTTGCATTCCCAGCAGCAGTGTAGAAGTATTCCCTTCTCTCTGCATCCACTCAAACATCTGTAGTTTTGGGATTTTGTGATGTGGGCTAATCTTACTGGAGTTAGATGATATCTCAAAGTGGTTTTGATTTGCATCTCTCTGATGATTAAGGATGATGAGCATTTTTTCATGTGTTTGTAGGCCATGTGCCCATCTTCTTCAGAGAAGTTTCTGTTCAAGTCTCTTGAAAAACAAAAAACCATACAAATTTTATTGACATGTATAGAAGGATATATCATTGTGGAAGACAGGTCATGGGAGTGGAAAAAAGAAGAATTCTGTTGAGAGGGTTACCAGGAAGAATGAATGGATCTGGGAACAGAGATTAATTTGTGTATTGTCTTGTGAAAGGGTCTGTTCAAGAGTGGTTACATTATTGGTCTTACAGGGAGGCAGAGAAAAAAACAGTAGTTCCTTTTGTTGGATCTGGATCTTCAACCTCATCCTGTGCCTTAGAAGAGACATGGCAGGAGGTCACAGGAAGTTGGAGAGAAGGTTAAAAAGACCTTGAGCCTTCTTCAATTCTTCATGTGAAAGCATCATGATTTGGGGTATCAGTTTCTGAACCCCAAGACAACCAAAGGGCAACATGAGAGATCCTTGTGGTGATGGAAACATTCTGTTCTGTACCTTAACTGTGTCAGTGTCTTGGTTCCGATATTGCACCATAGTTCTGCTAGATGTTACCATCAGGATGAAGTGAGTGAAAGGAATATGAGACCTTTCTGCATTATTTCTTACAATTGCAGGTGAATGTACAATGATCTTAAAATAAAAGTTCACTTTAATAATGCAAAATGTTATTTGATACTCAACAATTTTTCATTATTAGTATCACTTACCAATATTGATCCTTAGTTTGGATTTACCCATTACATCCTTACTAAACTCATCTTGCTAATTCTTTTTTTTTTCTTCTTTTTTGAGACAGAGTCTCACTTAGTCACCCTTGATAGAGAGCCGTGGCATCTTAGCTCATAGCAATCTCAAACTCTTGGGTTTAAGTGATCCTCTTGCCTCAGCCTCTCAGGTAGCTGGGACTACAGGCGCCCGCCACAATGCCTGGCTATTTTTTTTTAGAGACAGGATCTTGCTCTGGCTCAGGCTGGTCTTGAAACTGTGAGCTCAGGCAATTCACTTGCCTCAACCTCCCAAGTGTTGGGATTACAGAAGTGAGCCACCAGGCCTGGCCGTCATTTTGCTGATTAAAAAAAAAAAAAAAAGATTAAGCTCCCTGCTCCAACACACACACACACACTTTATATAATCTTACTCTGTGAGTCTGATGTGGTGCCTGGAAATCTGTATTTCTAACAGTCACCTATGATAATTCTGATGCATACACACCAAACCACTGCTTCAGGTGAAATCTGGAGTCTTTCCTCCTCATTCTAAATTAAGATATCAAGGCCACTTGTACATGACTGTGTGCGTCAGTGGTAGAATAAAGCAGTCCTTCAGTTTTGCCGTTCAGGTACCTTCCAAGGAAGTCTGGCTTCTCTTGTCCCATAGGACAAGCAGAGCCTCTTCCTGTGTGTGGAACACCCTCATTCAGCTTTCCTCACCATTTCAGGCTGTGCCTGAAACCCATTCAGTTCACATGGAAGAAAAAACATGGCATTTGGAGTCTTTGGGTCGAAATGTAGACCTTTTAGAAAGTACAAATGAGCTGAATTTTAAAGTAAAACTCATAACCTTACGTTTCCTGATTCTGTAAATGTTAAACAATGAGAAGAAAGTCCCCAGTTAAAAGAAACAATCCAAAATAGCTGGGCATTGTGGCAGGTGCCCAAAGTCCCAGCTACTTGGGAGAATGAGGTAAGAGAATCGCTTGAGCCCAAGAGTCTGAGGTTGCTGTGAGCAGTGATGCCATAGCACTCTACTGAGGGTGACACAGTAAGACTCTGTCTCAAAAAAAAAAAAAAAAAAAACCCAACAGACTCAGTGCCTGTAGCTCAGCAGCCAGAGCACCAGCCTGCCAAACAACAATGACAACTACAACCAAAAAAAAAAAAAATAGCTGGACATTGTGGCAGGGACCTGAAGTCCCAGCTACTTGGGAGGCTGAGGCAAGAGGATCACTTTACTCCAAGAGTCTGAGGTTGCTGTGAGCCGTGATGCCATGGCACTCTACCGAGGGTGACATAACGAGACTCTGTCACTAAAAAACAAACAAACAAAACTTCCACGTTAGTATAGTGGTGATTAAAAAAAAGACAATGAAACAAACCATCAAAACTAAGGCTATATGGATTCCATGAACTTGCATATCCATGTCCGGGGGTAAAGGTCCACAGCTAGGCTAAGGGTTACCATTTCCTTTTAAAATCTTTTTACAGCAGGGATTTAAAATAGACACACATGTTACCTCTGACACCAAACAAAAAGAATGAAAACCTGTAGTGGACAGCTGCTTGCTTCCCAAAATGTCTCAGCAGCATCACAGCTGCCACTTGCTGAAATCTGAGGAATTAAATTCAAGAGAGAGGCCAGGTGTGGCTTATGCCTGTAATCCTAGCATTCCGGGAGGCCGAGGCAGGTGGATTGCCTGAGCTCAGAGGTTTGAGACCAGCCTGAGCAAGAGCCAGACCCCCGTCTCTAAATATAGCCAGTCTTGTGGCAGGCGCCTGCAGTCCCAGCTACTTGGGAGGCTGAGGCCAGAGGATCGCTTGAGCCCAAGAGTTTGAGATTGCTGTGTGCTATGACACCATGGCACTCTACCCAGGGTGACAAAGTAAGATTCTGTCTCAGAAAAAAAAAAAAAAGAAAAGAAACAGAAAATTTCCCAAATCAGGTATCTAGTTACTTAGTTTTAAAAGGCTAACTCTAAGTAAACGCCGTTCATTTATACCTCCACAGGTAAAAGCTAGAAGACCTGGGCTAGTACAATGGAGTGTGGTTGTTAAGAAGGAAGAAGATGGGTGGCGCCTGTGGCTCAGGAGGTAGGGCACCAGCCCCAAATACCGAGGGTGGCGGGTTCGAACCCGGCCCCAGCCAAACTGCAACAAAAAAATAGCCAGGCATTGTGGCAGGGCCTGTAGTCCCAGCTACTCGGGAGGCTGAGGCAAAAGAATTGCTTGAGCCCAGGAATTGGAGGTTGCTGTGAGCTGTGACACCACAGCACTCTATTGAGGGTAACAGAGTGAGACTATCTCTAACAAAAAAGGAAGAAGAAACAAATTTTGGGTTTTTTTCCTGTGGTCACTTTGTACCAGAGAGATACTACTACAAAATTTTATGTAGTGTTTTTGTCTGTCACTTAGATGTTTCCTCCACTTTTTGTTTGGAAGTCACAAAACCAAGCCAAACCAAAATAAAAACAGAAAAATAAAATAAAACATAAAGCAAATAACATAATTCATTGGTTTTGCCCTGTTGGCCGTGACACTCTGAGTGGAGTGGCATAAACAAAGAGATGGAATAACTGTGGAGTGGGGCTTCCCGCGTGGAACTGCGGGGAAGTCAGGGAGTTTGGAGGCTCCGTACAGCATTTAATAAAGATTCGGGAACAGTTTGTGTGGGAAGGTCCAACATAGCATGCGGCTCTTGACTCTCTATTCAATAAACATTTATACGAGTCTAGCGCTGCAGTCCTTGGCTGAGTGAGATAGACATGGGTTATCTCCTCACAGAATTTGTTGTCAAGTGAAGGAGAAAGATAGTTAACAAATGATGGCACGACCGATTATTTTGCTGTGGCAACAATAATTACTAGGAAAGCAATCTGCACAGTGTGATCTGAGACAGTGTAACAGAGGTCCTCCCTCCCTCCAACTCCTTCCTTGGCCTCCAGACCTGTAGCATGTACCGCTGCTGTTAGTCTCCAATTTGTGGAGCTCTTGCTTTTTACCATTATGTCAGGCTTGTCTGTTCCCACCCTCCTCTCCAGAGTCCTGCTAAATCACCAGCCCTGTGTCACTTTCATGTGTTTAGAATTTGGAAAAATCAATCGTCTTTCTATGCATAGCATCCTACCCTGCACAAAGCTCATTAGAAGAATTACGGTAATGGATGGTCCCAGACAAGATTTCTATTGATCCTGGTCATTCCAAAAGTGAATTTGCATTGTCCGTACAATGTAGTTGAGAGGCCTCCCTTAAATGGAGGTACTCCATGGCCCAGTCCCTCCAAGATCCCTCTCTGTGCCCTTCAGCAGTGGAAATGCCCCACTGAGAGGATACCTCAAGGGAAGTGCTAATACTCAGATCTGGGTTCTGCTGCACCCTTAGGGGTTGCAAGTGTTATCACTGATCAGACACAATCTTGACTGAAATAAGACAATGCCCATAAACTGTAAAAGGCCTTGGTTCTTCCGTTAGTTTTTCCTATTTCCCGTTAGGTTATGAATGAGGAGACCTGCTGTGACCACAGGTTCTGTGATTGTGGACATCGGTCTATGGAGAAAGAACAGGGAATGAGCGGCATCAGCAAAGTTGTGTGTGATCCATGTGTTCATGCATTTCAGCATTTGTTCACTGCTTCTATGTCCCATGTCTGGGCTATATGCTAAAGAGAGGTCAACAGCAGAAAACTCTAGTTTCAATTTCTATGCAGTAGGTTGGATTGAGTACATGCAATAATATTGCTGGAGAATAAAAATAGTCTAACAAAAAATGTTTACTATATGGTTATATTTGAAAGCAAGCAAGGGAAATCCCCAGGTATGAGAGTCACGAAAGAGGAGTCGAAGCCAAACCTCTCGTAAGAATATGAATAAATAAAGTCCCAGAAGCCAAAGACTGAGGTACTAGTGCTCTCATGGTGTTGAGAGGTGAGACTTTAAGCTTCCTGAAAAAAAGCTGGGGACAGGGCTCATACGCCTGCTCTGCCCACAGCGATGAAACAGGACGCTGAGCCCTGTCCAGGGACATGTCAGTGACATCATTTATCTACCAAAGGAAAGCCACATCCATCAGAATCAGAACCCTGAACTCATGCCACAGCATTGGGTGCTATAAGCTCATACTTCTCCACGGAAGAAGGAGTGCCAGACCAAAAGATTAACCTGGGAACTTTTCCAGAAACAACAAAACCATTAGAGGTCCATAAAAGGTATAACTAACCTATCTTGTAGATACATCTCCTATGTTAAAGGATCCCAAGATCATGTTCAGGTCCAGTGATTCACTAGGAGGAATATAGTATTCGTGACTATGATTTATTACACCTAAAGGATATAGTGTTCATGGCCATAATTTATTACAGAATATAAAGTATGTAAAACATAAGCGAAGACGCATGGGTGAAGTTCGGAGGGTCCTCTGCTAGTGGAGTTACACATAACACGTTTAATTCTCCCAGCAAGGAGTTGTAACAATGTGAAATGTTATCTAGCAGCAAAATTCATTAGAAACTCATTGCCTAGAGTTTTTACTGGGGACTTGGCTGTGGAGGTGTATAGGTGCAGAGGTATGTAGGTATCCTCTACCAAACTCATACCAAGATCCACGACTCCCAGGAGGAAAGTTTATCCTCCAAAGGATAAACATGGTTTTTTTTTTTCTATCAGCTTTATTGAGATACAATCCATATACCGTACAATTCACCCACTTAAGGGCACAATTCAGTGGTTGTTAGCATATTCACAGAGTTGTGCAATCATCATCACAATCCATGAACATTTTTATCACCCCAGAGAAAAACCCCGTACCTATTCATTACTCACCATGTCCCCTCCCTTGCCACCTGGAAATCACTAATCTCCTTACTCCGTCTCTGTGGATTTGCTCATTCTGTTAATTTTACACAAATGGAATCATACAATATGTGACCGCCACAATAAAAATAATTGAGGAAGAAAAAAGCCCACATGGTTTTCACAAACAATTAAATGCTATTCTTATTGGTTCTGAGAATAGCTGGAGCCCTCCTGAAATCTAAGTTCCTAGACACCAGCCAACACCCAAACTCAAAGCAGGCCTGCCTGAGGATAGCAGCCTCAGGCCTACTGTGTTAACAGTTTTTTGACGCCTCCAACAACAAGGGCGTGAGGGCACAACCCAATGAATGTGTCACATCAGAGTTAAAAACTGACAAACCTCTTTGCCCTGGAGGAGATAGAGCACAACCCCTCACTGTTAAATCTGAGTTATATGGAGTGATGTGATCCCTCTTCCAAAGAGAGGAACTTGACAGTGGAGAATCCTGACAGGCACCCCCCCCCCCCAGGCAGCTGAGATAACATCAACAGTGACAAGTCATGCCACTAGTACGCACCTTGGTATAATGTGATGCGAATGGCATTTTACTTCTGTGATCTTTCTACCAAAACACAGCACTTCAATCTACCTGTGAAAAAAATATCAGACAAATGCCAGTAGAGAAACATCCTATAAAACACCCGATTAATACTCCTCAAAATTGTTTTTGTTTTTTGTTTTTTTTTTTTTTTTGAGACAGAGCCTCAAGCTGTCCCCCTGGGCAGAGGGCCGTGGCATTGCAGCTCACAGCAACCTCCAACTCCTGGGCTCAAGCGAGTCTCCTGCCTCTGCCTCCCAGGTAGCTGGGACCACAGGCGCCCGCCACAACGCCCGGCTATTTTTTGGTTGCAGCCGTCATTGTTGTTTGGCGGGTCCGGGCTGGAGATTCGAACCCGCCACCTTAGGTGTACGTGGCTGGCGCCTTAGCCGGTTGAGCTATAGGCGCCGAGCCCTCAAAATTGTTAAGAACATCAAAAATAAGAGAAGTTTGGCAAACTGTCACAGCCACGAGGAGCCTAAGGAGACATGGCAACTAAATGGAATATGGGACAGCACCCATAGCTCAGTGGGTAGGGCACTGGCCACATACACCTATGCTGGCGGGTTCAAACCCAGCCTGGGCCTGCTAAAACAACAGTGACAGCTGCAACGACAACGACAACAACAACAAATAGCCGAGTGTTGTGGCGGGCACCTGTAGACCCAGCTGCTTGGGAGGTTGAGGCAAGAGAATTGCTTAAGCCCAAGAGTCTGAGGTTGCTGTGAGCTGTGACGCCACAGCCCCTCTACCCAGGGCGACAACTTGAGACTCTGTCTCAAAAAATAAATAAATAAATAAATAGAATATGGGATCTTGGACTGGGATATTTGGTAGAAACTAAGGAAATCTGAATAAAGTATGAAACTTTAGTTGATTATAATGGATTAATATTTGTCGATCAATTGTGAAAAATGTGCTATGCTAAAGAAAGGTATTCATAATAAGAGAAACTGGGTATGAGGTATATGGGAATTCTATGTATTATTTTTGTAATTTTTCTGTAAATCTAAACCTATTCAAAAAATAAAGTTTTTATATGTTTTTTAATATATATATATATATTTTTTGAGACAGAGTCTCAAGTTGTTGTGTGGGTAAAGTGCTATAGCATCACAGCTCACAGCAACCTCAAACTCTCTTGGGCTTAAGCAATTCTCTTGCCTCAGCCTCCCAAGTAGCTGGGACTACAGGAGCCTGCCACAGTGCCCGGCTATTTTTTCATTGTGGTTGTCATTGTTTGGCAGGCCCAGGCTAGATTTAAACTCTGGTGTATGTGGCTGGTGCCCCAGCTGCTTGAAATACAGGTGCCGAGCCTATATTTTTATTTTTAAAATTTTATATTTACATTATAAATATTCATACTACTTCAGTAATTCATTACAGATCTCTTGAGGATATAGGCCTCCATGAGGGAGGATCAGGAGTTTAAACAAATGTGAGTTTTCTGGTGATAACACAACTAGAGTGAATGGTTTTCTTCTTTTTTCTTGATAACTACCATCTGTGTATGGCATATCAACAACCTCCTATTTTGGAAGAATCACCTGTCTGCGGTAGATATTGATAGTTGACGTACTGGAGACTATAGAAATTAGACGATTCTTGGGGAAGGCTTGGAGGAACTTTCTTCCCTTCCTACCAGACTTGATAGACCCAGGGCTGTCTAGATCCACAGGGTGCCTGGATGCCTTTTATAGCCCAAAGGCTTGAAGTAAACACCACTATGTACCAGTGGACACCACTGGGCAGTGTACCACAGACATCAACTCTCCCCACGTCCTGCTGCTACTTGCCAGCAATTGGCTCGGGACCCATGTACCAGACTCATGTCAATCATCCAAGGGCATTCCCCTGATAAATGCTGAGGGGTAGGTATTTATCCCAAAGTATCCACTCAGAATGAAGAGGAGGACTCCTATTCCTGGTGTGCAGCCATCTTGCATCCATAATCATATTCATCCTAAGAATAAGGAAGATTGGGCGGCGCCTGTGGCTCAGTGAGTAGGGCGCTGGCCCCATATACTGAGGGTGGCAGATTCAGACCCGGCCCTGGCCAAACTGCAACAATAACAACAGCAAAAATAGCCAGGCATTGTGGTGGGCACCTGTAGTCCCAGCTACTCTGGAGGCTGAGGCAAGAGAATTGCCTAAGCCCAAGAGATGTAGGTTACTGTGAGCTGTGACACTCTACTGAGGGTGACAAAATGAGACTCTGTCTCAAAAAAAAGAAAAAAGAATAAGGAAGATTGGACAAAACGGACCTCAGAAAAATGGAACTGAAGCCTGATTGTATCTTCACCTGGACCCTGTCCCAGGGGAGGGGTTTTCTGTTGAATTAAGTTTTATGTTACTTTTTTAATATCACATCTTAATACTTTCCACAGTAGGAACTGAAGAAGCCTATGTTCCTCCTCCTAGCCTCTGGAACCTTGGACAGATGCTCTCAGCTTGATCAATCAGATACCACTACTCAGTATTTATGAATCTCCAGGAAGTGACATAAAGATGCAGAGAGAGGCCAGAGGACATCCACAGGAGCAGGAGCAAGTCTGGCACTGGCAGCAGAGGTGATGAATGTCAGTGGTGGTGCCATCTGCCCAACTCCAGTCCACCGAGCCTCTTGGTTCCTGGATATTTTCTAATTCTAGTAATATAGCCTTCCCAGAAATTCCATTAGGTACATGATATTGTTCTAGGAAATTCCTTTTCTGCTTAATTTATGCAAAATCTATTTCTGTTGCTTACAACCAAGAATCTTGAACTATATAAAGAACAATCTGAAAAAGGTTTTAAAATAACATAAGGCCTCTATAGCCTCAAGATTTTGGCATCTGATGGGGGAAATAGTCACATAGGGACCTGACTATATATAATGTGAAAAGTGCGGTGATAAGTACATGAACAAAATACTCTATGAACCCAATGGAGGGAGGCTTTTTCCTCTTGGAAGTAAAAGCAGGGAGTCAGGTCAGGCCCCACAGGACGTAACATGAACTGAGTCTGTAAGGAGCCATAAAATACCCTCAGACAAAGGGGTGAGGAAACGGACTGACATTTAAAAGGAAAAGCATTTAAAAATTGTATGCCAGGAGAGAGCTGGGGCTGAGGATAAAGAAATTTGGGGTGTGAGCACAATTAGATATAAGGTTGAAGAGAAAATACGGAGAATGTTTGAAGAAGGATTTGGAAAATAGAGCTGGATAAGGAGGTAGAACTAAGTTTTTAAAAACCCAAGTTAAGATTCCAGAGTTTGAACATCATTCGTGTGTGAATTCTGTCAGACTTAGAAATAAGGCATATTAGAACTTCAGCTGTGTAAGCTGAGAGAAGAGGAAGTTGTTGGATGAGAAATGGATCGAGGCTGAAGATGGATAATCCAGCCCCAAAGCTAGTCACTAAAAACAGGACAAAAAGAAATAAATTCTTTTAGGTTTAAAGCATCTGTATTTAGGTAAAGAGAAGAAAGGAAACAAAGAACATATGGGAAAAATAGAAAACAAATAGCAAGATGACAGATTTTTTTTTTTTAGAGACAGAGTCTCACTTTATCGCCTTCAGTAGAGAACTATGGCATCACAGCTCACAGCAACCTCCAGCTCCTGGGCTTTGGCGATGCTCTTGCCTCAGCCTCCCAAGTAGCTGGGACTACAGGCACCCGGCACAATGCCTGGCTATTTTTTTGTTGCAATTTGGCCAGGGCCAGGTTTGAACCCACTACCCTCGGTATATGGGGCAAGAGCCCTACTCACTGAGCCACAGGTGCCACCCAGGACGACTGATTTTTTTTTTCTTTTTTGACTGGGGCCAGGTTTGAACCCACCACCTCCAGTATAAGGACTGGTGCCCTACTCCTTGAGCCACAAGCACCACCCAGATGACTGATTTTTTATTTGTTTATTTTTTTTTGAGACAGAGTCTCACTTTGTTGCCCTGGGTAGAATTCTGTGGCAGCATAGCTCACAGCAACCTCAAACTCTTGGGCTCAAGTGATTCTCTTGCCTCAGACTCTGGACACAATGCCCAGCTATTTTTAGAGATGGGGGGGTTCTTGCTCTTACTCATGTTGGTCTCGAACCCTCGAACTCAAGAAATCCAGCCACCTCCGCCTCCCAGAGTGCTAGGATTATAGGCATGAGCCATCACACCTGGCAAAGATGACTGATTTAAATCTATCAGTAATCACAGCTGGAAATGCTTAAACAGCCTAATGAAAAGGCAGAGATGATAAAATATAAATATTGACTCATCAATTGTGCTATGGACTGAATTCTGTCCCCATCCCCCTAAAGTCATATATTAAAGCCCTAGCCTTCAATGTGACTATATATAAAGATACTTACGGTTAAATGAGCTCATAAAGGTGGTATCTTAACCTGATAGGTCTGAGACCTTATTAAAAACAGGAAGAAAAATCTCTTTCTCTCCCTCCTCCTTACCTCCCACTCCACACTCCGAAGAAGGGACATGTGAGGACACAGTGAAAGGTGGCCATCTGCAAACCAAAAAGAGAGCCCTCACCAGAAACTAAATCATCCAGACAGAATGGTGAGAAATAATTTTTGTTGTTGAAGCCACTCAGTCGATGGCATTTTGTTATCCAGCCCAAGCAGACTAAGATAAATTATAGACAAAATGTACTACACTAAGACAAGAGGTTAATGACAGGGAAAACTGGGCTGGGAGGGGATGAGGGGAACCCTTTGCACTTTCCAGGGAATTTTTCTGTAAACTTAAAAATGTTCAAAAATATAAAGTCCTGGCAGTGCCCGTAGCTCAGTGGGTATGGCGCCAGCCACACGTACCAGGGCTGGTGGGTTCAAACCCAGCCCCAGCATGCTAAAAACAAAAAAATAGCCAGACGTTGTGGTGGCTACACAGAAGGCTGAGGCAAGAGAATAGCTTAAGCCCAAGACTCTATCAAGGGCAACAAAAGTGACAATCTGTCTCAAAAAAAAAAAAAAAAAATATATATATATATATTCATTCTTAGTTTTGTGGGGGGTCGGGGGTTTTTTGCGCATTTTTGTTTTGGCCAGGGCTGGGTTTGAACCCACCACCTCCAGCATATGGGGTCAGCGTCCTACTCCTTTGAGCCACAGGGGCTGCCCTCATCTTAGTTTTTTTTTTTTTTTAAGCAGCAATTGTTTAACTGGTTATAAAAAGCAGGATTCACTATAGCGGTGCCTACAAGAAATTCATGTTAAATGTAAAGACACAAAAGGATTAAAAGTAAAGAGACAGTAAAAGAGATACAAAGCTAACACTCATCAAAACAGCTGGAGATGCTACATTAATATCAAACAGGGTTTCCACAAATGATGCTGGAGCAATTGGATACTTATATATGCACAAAATTACATTTTAATTCATATCTTATAACATATTAAAAATAGGAACTTGATTACAGACCTAACTGTAAAACTGAAAACTATAGATCATCTACTGGCTTCCTATTAGAATTGAGTATGGGGAGGCACCTGTGGCTCAGTGGGTAGGGCGCCAGCCCCATATACCGAGGGTGGTGGGTTCCAACCCAGCCCCGGCCAAACTGCAACAAACAGCCAGGCATTGTGGCAGGCGCCTGTAGTCCCAGCTACTCCGGAGGCTGAGGCAAGAGAATCGCTTAAGCCCATGAGTTGCAGACTGCTGTGAGCTGTGAGCCATGGCACTCTACCCAGGGCGACAAAGTGAGACTGT
>NW_003852400.1:40388846-40391055 GCF_000181295.1 Otolemur garnettii | reverse complement strand
GACTCTCTTGCCTCAGCCTCCCAAGTAGCTGGGACCACAGGCACCCGCCACAACACCCAGCTATATATTTTTTTGGGGGTTGTAGTTGTCATTGTTGTTTGGCAGGCCCAGGCTGGATTTGAACCTGCTAGCTCTGGTGTATGTGACTGGCGCCCTAGCCACTTGAATTACAGGCACGGAGCCCAGCTATTTTTGTTGTTGTTGTTGCAGTTGTCATTGTTGTTTTAGCTGGCTCAACCGGGTTCAAACCTGTCAGCTTCAGTGTATGTGGCCAGTGCCCTACCCAGTGAGGTACGGGCGCTGCCCTAGTCTCCATCGTTTTAAATGGCTGAATAGTATTCCATGGTATACATATACCACAGCTTGTTGATCTTTTCCTGGGTTGGTGGGCAGTTACGTTGTTTCCATATTTTGGCAATTGTAAATTAAGCTGTGATAAACAGTTTTGTGCAAATGTCCTTATATTAAAATGATTATTTTTCTTCTGGGTGGATGCCTATCAATGGGATTGCAGGATCAAATGGGAAGTCTAATTTGAGTTCTTTGAAGATTCTCCATACTTCCTTCCAAAGAGGCTGAATTAGCTTGCAGTTCCACCAGAAGTGTAAAAGTGTTCCCTTCTGTCTACATCCACTCCAGCATCTGCAGCTTTGAGACTTTGCAATGTGGGCCGTTCTCACCGGAGTTAGGTCATACATATCTCAGGGTGGTTTTGATTTGTATTTCTCTGACCTTCAGGGACAATAAGCATTTTTTCAAATGTTTGTTAGTCATTTGTCTGTCTTCATCAGAGAAGGTTCTGTTCATGTATCTCTTGCCCAGTGATGTTTGGGATTGTTGGGTCTTTTTTTGTTGATTAATTTGAGTTCTCCGTAGATTCTAGTTATCAGTTATCAACCCTTTGTCAGATTGATACCCTACCAATATCTTTTCCCATTCTGAAGGTTGTCTTTTTGCTTTGCCGATTGTGTCCATAGCTGTGCAGAAACTTTTCAGCTTTATTAAGTCCCATTGGTTAATTTTTGGTGTTGTTGCAATGGCCACTGAAGTTTTTGTCATAAAATTCTTCCCCAGTCCAATATCATCAAGAGGTTTCCTCACACTTTCTTCTAAGATTTTTATTGTTTCATGTCTTAGATTTAGATCTTTTATTCATCGTGAGTCAATTTTTGTAAGTGGTGAAATGTGTGGATGGAGTTTCAGTCTTCTACATGTGGTTATCCAGTTCTATCAGTACCATTTATTGAATAGGGATTCTTGTCTCCACTGTATGCTTTTATTAGGTTTATCAAAGATCAGATGGCAAGTAGAGACTGGTTTCATCTCTTGGATTTTTTTTTTTTTTTGAGATAGTCTCACTTTGTCACCCTTGGTAGAGTGCCATGGAGTCATAGCTCACAGCAACCTTGAACTCTTGGGCTCAAGTGATCCCCTTGCCTCAGCCTCCTAAGTAGCTGGGACTACAGTCACCCACCACAACACCTAGCTATTTTTAGAGATGAGACCTTGCTCTGACTCAGGTTGGTCTCGAACCTGTGAGCTCAGGCAATCCTCCTGCTTCGGCCTCACAAAGTGCTAGGATTACAGGGGTGAGCAACCACACCCAGTGGTTTTTTATTCTGAGCCAACACACCCAAGTCCCTCTTGGTTTTCCATTCTGTTCCACATATCTATGTCTGTATTTTTATGCCAATACCATGCTGTTTTGATTACTGTGGACGTGTAAGATAGCCTGAAGTCTCATAGGGTGATACCTCTGGCTTTGTTTTTATTACTAAGAATGGCCTTGGCTATATGGGTTTTTCTGGTGCCATACAGAATGAAGTACTATTTTTTCCAGTTCTTCAAAATATGAGCTGGTATCTTAATGAGGACTGCATTGAATTTGTAGATTGCTTTAGGTAGAATAGACATTTTGACAATGTTGATTCTTCCTAACGAAGAGCAATTGCTTTTCTTGGGGTATTATAATTCTCTTTGTAAAGATCCTTCACCTCTTTTATTGGATATGTTCCTAAGTATTTCATTTTCTGTGAAGCTACTGTGAAGGGAATTATGTCCTTGATTTGCTTCTCAACTTGGCTGTTATTGGCATATACAAAAGCTCCTGATTTGTGGATGTTGATCTTATACACTGAGAGGTTACTGATTTCCTGATCATTTCCAGGAGTTTTGTGGTTGAGTCTCTGGGATTTTCTTTCTTTTTTTT
>NW_003852400.1:40347918-40388654 GCF_000181295.1 Otolemur garnettii | reverse complement strand
TCATTGTTGTTTGGCGGGTCCAGGCTGGGGATTCGAACCTGCCACCTTAGGTGTACGTGGCTGGCGCCTTAGCCAGTTGAGCCATAGGCACTGAGCCCTGGGATTTTCTAAGTATAAGATTATATCATCAGCAAAGAGTGAGAGTTTAACCTCCTCTTCCCCCGTTTGGACGCCGTTTTATCCTTCTTTTGCCTGATTGCATTGACTAGAACTTCTAGCACAATGTTGAATAATAGTGGACATCCTTATCTGGTTCCAGTTCCAAGTGGAAAAGCTTTCAGTTTTACCCAATTCAGTATGATGTTAACTGTGGGTTTGTCATAGATGGCTTCAATCAGCTTAAGAAATGTGCCACTTGGCTGAGTGCGGTGGCTCATGCCTGTAATCCTAGCACTTGGGAGGCTGAGGTGGGTGGATTGCCTAAGCTCACAGTTTCAAGACCAGCCTGAGCCAGAGCAAGGCCTCGTATCTAAAAACAGGTGGACGCCTATAGTCCCAAGTACTTGGGAGGCTGTGGCAAAGAGAATTGCTTAAGCCCAAGAGTTCAAGGTTGCTGTGAGCTATGATACCATTGGCATTCTACCAAGGGTGACAAAAATGAGACTGTCTAAAAAAAGAAAAAGTGCCACCTATGCCTATTTTCTTACGTGTTCTTGTTAGAAAAGGATGCTGAATTTTGTCAAATGCTTTTTCTGCATCTACTGAGACAATCCTATGATCTTTGCTTTTGTTTTTGTTGGTATTGTGTATTATTACATTTATGGATTTGCGTATATAAAGCCAGCCTTGTACTCCTTGGATGAAGCCTACTTATCATGATGTATGATCTCTTTTAATGTGTAGTTGCAATCTATTAGCTAAGATTTTATAGAGTATTTTTGTATTGATATTCATTAGTGAAATTGGTCTGTAGTTCTTTTTAGCTGGGCCCTTTTCTGGTTTTGGAATCAAGGTGATGTTTGCTTCACAGATGTGTTGGGCAAGGCCCCTTCCTTCTCAATGTTTTAGAATAGGTTCTGCAGTATAGGTACAAGCTCATCTTTGAAGGTATGATAGAATTCTGATGTGAAGCCATCTGGTCCTGAGCTTTTTTTGGTTAGAAACTTTTTTATTGTTTCTGCAATCTGAGTTCTTGATATTGGTCTGTTCAAGAGATCTATTCATTCCTGGTTATGTCTGGGGGGATGGTGTGATTCCAGGTATTGGTCCATTTTCTCCACATTGTCAAAGTTCTGTGCATAGAGATTTTGGTACTAGTCAGAAATAATCTCTTGTATCTTTAAGATACATTTCTGATTGAGGTTATTAAAGATTTTCCTTTTAGCCAGGCATGGCAGCTTAGCACTCTAGGAGGCTGAGGTGGGTGGATTGCCTGAACTCACAGGTTGGAGACCAGCCTGAGTCAGAGCAAGACCCCATCTCTAAAAATAGCTGGGCATTGTGGCAGGCATCTGTAGTCCCAGCTACTTGGGAGGCTGAGGCAAAAGAATCACTTGAGCCCAAGAGTTTGAAGTTGCTGTGAGCTATGATGCCATGGCACTATACCAAGGGCAACAAAGTAAGACTATGTCAAAAAAAATAAAAATAGAAAAATTAGCTGGGCATTGTTGTAGGTGCCTGTAGTTCCAGCTGCTCAGGAGGCTGAAGCAGGATCACTTGGGCCCAGGAGTTTGAGGCTGGTGTGAGTTACACTGAGGCCATGACACTCTAGCCTGGGCAACATAGTGAAACTCTGTCTCAAAAAAATAAAGAAAGAAAGAATTTGCCAAACAGAAAATAAAAGTCCTTACTTTTCTATTTCTGGTTAATCCGGCCAATGGTTTATTAATTTTTATCTTTTCAAAGAACCAACATTTTCTTTCATTAATTTTCTTAAGTGAGTCTTTTATTTTCAATTTCATTTATTTCTGATTTAATTTTAGTTTCTTGTCTTCTACTAGGTTTGGGATTGTGTTGCTCTCATTTCTTTAAGATAATTCATTAGATTGTATTTTTTTGTTTTTTTTTGTGTGTTTATGTGTGACAGAGTCTCACTATGTCACCCTCGGTAGAGTGCCATGACATCACAACTCACAGCAACCTCAAACTCTTAGGCTTAAACGATTCTTTTGCCTCAGCCTCCCATGTAGCTGGGACTACAGGCATCCGCCACAATGCCCAGCTGTTTTTTGGTTGTAGCTGTCGTTGTTGTTTGGCAGCCCAGGCTGGTTTGAACCTGCCAGCTCCGGTATATGTGGCTGGCACCATAACCAACTGTGCTACGGGTGCAGAGCCTCATTAGATTGTTGATATGCTTCCTTTCTGTTTTTTCAGATGTAGGCTTCTAGTGAAATAAATTTCCCTCTTAGGAGTACTTTTGCAGTGTCACACATGTTTTGGTAGCTTGTGTCTTCATGGTTGTTATGCTCAAGGAATTTAATGATTTCCTTTTTTATCTGTTCCTTGACTGAACTGTCATTCAGCATAAGGCTGTTCAGTTTCCATGCCTTTATGTGGGGATGAAAACTTTTGTTGGAGTTGAGTTCTACCTTTATTGCCTTGTGGTCTGAGAAGACATAAGGTATAATTTCAATTCTTTTGATTTTGATGAGGTTTGATTTGTGTTCTAGGATATGATCTATTTGATCTATTTTGGAGAATGTTCCATAAGCCTATGATAAAAACATATATTCTTTAGCTTTGGGATGATGTGTTCTGTATATGTCTATTAAGCACAGTTGTTCTAGGGTCATGTTTAAGTCCCTTGTATCTTTGTTTAGTTTCTGTTTGGAGGATATGTCCAGCTCTATAAGAGGAGTGTTAAAGTCCCCTACTAGTATGGGGTTATAGGATATCATATTACTCAGACTAATTAAGGTCTATTTCATAAATCAGTAAATGGGAAGCATTTAAGTTGGATACATAAATATTTAGAATGGAAATTTCTTCTTGTTGTATTCTTCCCTTCACCAATATGAAGTGTCCATCTTTGTCTATTTTGACTTTAGTTGCCTTATTTATTTATTTATTTATTTATTTATTTTGAGACAGAGCCTCAAACTGTCACCCTGGGTAGAGTGCTGTAGCGTCACAGCTCACAGCAACCTCCAACTCCTGAGCTCAAGCGATTCTGCTGCCTCCACCTCCCAAGTAGCTGGGACTACTGTCACCCACCACAATGCCTGGCTAATTTTTGGTTGCAGCCGGCATTGTTGTTTGGAGGACCTGGGCTGGATTTGAACTCGCCAGCTCAGGTGTATGTGGCTGGTGACAAGCTGAGTTTAGTTGCTTTAAATCTACCTGTATCTAAAAATTAAATTGTGATGCTCAGGGCCTGTAGTTCAGTGGTTAGGGCACCAACCACATACACTGGGGCTGGTGGGTTCAAACCCGGCCCTGGCCTGCTAAAAACAATGACAACCTCAACAACAACAACAACAACAACAAATAGCTGGGTATAGTGGCAGGTACCTGTAGTCCCAGCTATTTGGGAGGCTGAAGCAAAAGAATTACTTAAGCCCAAGAGTTTGAGGTTCCTGTGAGCTATGACGTCATGGCACTCTACTGAAGGTGACATAGTGAGACTCTGTCTCAAAAAAAAGAAAAAGTAGTTCTATCTGACAATGTGAATGTTACTTTCTTTGCATTATTACTATTATTATTGCTTTATATTTTGTTGCAGCAATCATCTGATTTCTTTTCTGAATGTATTTATCTTCATTAGTTCTTTATGAGGTTTTTGTTCTCAGTCTTTATGTTAAATATTGTTATTGTCATTAAATTTAGCCTTTTTAATTCTGTAAAGGCAAAAGTAGAAACCTAATATACACATATATAAGTAAGAAAAATCAATAAAAAAGAAAATAAGATTGTGACTCCTCCTCTCTTCTAATTGCCATGTCCCTGAAATGTAGTTTTCTATCTCTTCACCCTGAGTCTTACTTTGTCCTTCAAGGCTAGGTGTGTTTTCTGCAGTCAGCATATGGATGGCTTATGCTTTTGTGCTGAATCTGCCAGCCTGTGCCTCTTCAGTGAGGAATTCAAGCCGTTAACATTTATTGAGAGAATTGATAAGTGTGGTGGAAGTATATTCATCTTATTTTGTGAAAGTCCTCTGCTTAGTTTTATCTTTTGCATCATTGTGGAAGCTAGGTTTTTTCCCTTAGTTTCTGGGTGTTTAGTTTGCTGATGGTCCATTGTGATGTTAAGTGTGGAGGATAGGTCTAAATATTTCCTGTAGAGCTGGTCTTATTGGGGGCAAACTTCCTCCATGTTTTCATATCAGTAAAAGATTTGATTTCTCCATCAATTTTAAAGCTTAGTTTAGCAGGATATAGAATTCTGGGCTGAAAATTGTTTTGTTTAAGAAGGTTAAAGGTAGATAACCATTTTTTGCTGGCTTGAAATGTTTCATTTGAGAAGTCTGTGGTCACCCTGATAAATTTTCCCCTGTCATTCAATTGCCCCTTATTTCTGGATGCTTGCAGAATTTTCTCTTTTGTCTTGACTTTGGACAGGTTCAGGACAATGTATCTTGGAGAAGCTCTGTTCAAGTTGAGATGACTTACTATTCCATATCCCTCTGAAAGGAGTGTGACAGAATCTTGGTGATACTTGGGAAATTTTCATTTATGATATCCTCTGGGGCATTCTTCTCCTTCTGGGATACCTATAATTCGTATGTTTGAATACTTCATGAACTCCCATAATTCTCTCATTGAGCATTCTGCTTTGTTTCTCTTTTTTTCTGTCTCTTTAACTGCCTGTGTTAGCTCAAGAGCTTTGTCCTCTACCTCTGAGATTCTTTCTTCTGCATGGTCTAATCTGTTACTGATACTTTCTACTGTATCTCTAAGTTCCCTGATTGACTGCTTCAATTCCTTAAGCCCACTATACCCTTTCTATATTCTTCATATCATTCATCTCTTGTTTGATTCTGGATTTCCTTTTGGTTATTTTCCACTTTCTCAGCAATTTCCTTCCTTGTTTTTGCCATCCATATTTTAAATTCCACTTCCGGGGAGTGCCCATAGCTCAGTGGTTAGGTGGCAGGCCACATTCACTGGGGCTGGTGGGTTCGAATCCAGACTGGGCTTGCTAAACAAACAACATAAACAACAACAACAACAATAGCTGAGCAGGCGCCTGTTGTCCCTGCTACTTGAGAGGCTGAGCAAGAGAATCACTTAAGCCCAAGAGTTTAAGGTTGCTGTGAGCTGTGACATCATGGCACTCTGCCAAGGGCAACAAAAGTGAAACTCTATCATAAATAAATTCCATTTCTAACATTTCTTTATAGGTGGAATCCTCTGCAGTTGCTACCTCACGATCCCTTGGAGGGTTGCTCTGTTTTGGCTTTCCATGTTGCCAAAATTTTCCTGCTCTTTCTCCCTCATGAGTGTTTTCTTTTTGTCTGTTTCCTTGTCCTACTTTTTCCTTTCACTTCCTTCTCCTCTGTAAGTTTCTGTGCCTCTGACCGAAGATGTTGAAGTGTCCTTTTGCTATAGGACCAAAAGGAAGAGAAGAGTGAAGATGAAGAAGGGATAGAAGATGAAAAAAGAAAAATGAAAGGGGGGAGCAAATGGGGAGATTGACAAAAAGAAGAGAGTAACAGAAAGAGAGAGAGACAGGAGTAATAGTGGTGTGCGGTAGGGAACTTTGATCCTCACCCACAAATCCAAGCCTCTGGGTGGGGGGCTGGGTTGGGTGGGTCCCTCAAGGTCAGGAGCTTTTTGCCAGCCTGAGCAGACACAAGACTCTACCTCTGCCAAATAGAGAAGAAAAACAAAAATACTATAAATCAAAACAAAACAAACAAACCCAAAACCTTAAGGGATAAACATGGGGTGGGGGTGAGAATTACCGGAGCAGAAAAACTAGCAAAAAAAACTGAAGCATACGATTACCATATGTGATCCACCCTTTCCATTGCTGAATACAATAGAACCTCTGTTAAGTTGACCCCCCAAGGGACTATAAGAAACTGGTCAACATACAGAGATGGTCAACATAAAGAACTAGACTTGCTGTACTAGACCACACGTACATGGGGTGCATGTCTAGTCTATGAAAATTAGGTCAACTTAAGGAGGTGGTCAGTGTAGGGAGGGTGGTCAACTATAGGGGTTCTACCATATTTACCCAAGAGAAATGAAAGCATCTACCCAAAGACTAATAGAAAAATATTTACAGCAATTTTATTTGTAAGGGCTAAAAATTGAGACTAGCCCAAATGTCCCTGAGCAAGTGACTAGATAAACAATCATGGTGTATCTCTATGACAGACTGCTACCCTGTTTGTTTTTATTAAAATAAAAAGTAACATAGGCTGAGTGTGGAGACTCACGCCTGTAATCCTAGCACTCTGGAAGCCAAGGTGGGTGGATTGCCTGAGTTCAGGAGTTCAAGACTAGCCTGAGCCAGAGCAAGACCCCATCTCTAAAAAAATAGCCAGGCATGGTGGCAGGCACCTATAGTGCCAGCTACTGAGGAGGCTGAAGCAAGAGAATCGCTTAAGCCCAAGAGTTTGAGGTTGCTGTGATCTGTGACAACACAGCATTCTACCAAGGGCGACAAAGTGAGCTCTTTTTCAAAAAAAAAAAAAAAGTAACATGGATGAATCTCAAAATAATTAGGCTGATACCAAGCAATGAGTTTGCTTAAAAAAAATAATAATTGTACTGTGTGAAAGAAGCCACAATTATTATGTGCAAAGCAATAGTATATACTGTATGGTTCTATTTATATAAATTTCTGTCTATAATGACAGAAAGCAGATCAGTGATTGCCTGCTTATGGGAGAAAGAAATAGAAGGGAAGGGATTGAAAGGGGCGTGAAGATACCACTGGGATGCTGGTTATTTTCATTATCTTGATTATGGTGATGGTTTCATGGGTTGTAAACTTACCTCAAAACTCATTAAATAATACAAATGTTAAATATGTGCAGTTTATTGTATGTCAAAGTTACTTAATAAAGGTACTAACAAAATGAATAAGAGAGTTTTGTAAATGCAGACTTGATCTGCCCTGGTAGATTTCATGTCTGTTGGTGAAGACGGAGACTGAGCATCATAACAATCTGGAATTTCTACTTCGGGAAACAACCGAGGAAGACAACCTGGGATGAGAACAATATTGCTGAGCCATGTGAAAGGTTTTGAAGAAGTGGAAATGGTCCATTTCCTCTGCATCTATTCAGCATGGAAGGCATCAGAGGCACAAGACATTGGAGCAGGAGCAAATCTTAGTAAGAAGAAATACAGTCCAGTTTATCTTACAGATGAGGAACTGAATCCAGTAGAAACAGAGGGATTTGCCTTAGGTCCCACAACGTACGGAGCTTAAAATAAAATGTGGTCCTCTGAGGCACTCAATCCAATACTTTTTTTCTATATAGCATCTGATAACTAAAGCCCTTGAGTACTTGCTAATCTAGATTAATCTGTGGAAAGTGGACTAAGATGTTATCCATGTGATGGTCCAGAAGGGAGCAGGGAATGCCACCACCTCTACTGTCATATTTCAGTTCCCTGACCTGCCTGGACAGACAATACTCTCTGGACAGCTGCACTGTCTTCCGTGCCACCAACTTGGAACCATGATATAGGTTGTGAACTCTTTCCAATTATAGCCAGTTCTGCTATAATTCTCATCTTAAAAACACAAATTGGCTCAGTACCTGTGGCTCAAGCAGCTAAGGTGCCAACCACATACACTTGAGCTGGTTTGAATCCAGCCTGGGCCCGCCAAACAAAAATGATGGCTGCAACCAAAAATAGCCAGGTGTTGTGGCTATTGATAGCCTGTAGTCCCAACTACTTGGGAGGCTAAGGTAGGTGAATCACTTGAGCCCAGGAGTTGGAGGTTGCTGTGAGCTATGATGCCACGGTACTCTATACAGGTCAACAGCTTCAGGCTCTGTCTCAAAAAAAAAAAAACAAAACACAAATTTATTCTAAATGTGATTGATATACATGTTGAGCAACGTTAATATGAAATGCTCCAAAATCTGAAGTTTTTTGATTGCTGACATGATGCCACAAATTCCATGCCTAACCTCATATGACAGCTTGCCACAGCCAAAATACAGATCGCAACACACATCCCCAAGGGAAAAATAAAATTACCTTCAGTTTGTGTGTATAAGGTGTGTATGAAACATAAATAAATTTCATGTTTAGACTCGGGTCCCACCTCCAAGATACCTCATTATGTATATGCAACTATTCCAAAATCCAAAAACATCTGAAATTGGAAACACTTACAGTCTGAAGCATTTTGGTTAAGGGATATTCAACATATATTAGGAAATAATATAAGCATAATGCAAATTTGACTTTGCCTATGTAAGAGCTCATGAGCGACGTTAAAGCAAAAAACTGCCCTTGGCTGACCTGAGCTGTCTGGGAATACAAAAAATGTACACACATGCATACACACGTGCACCCCCCCCCCAACATCTACGGGCTACCTTGGTTCACCATGCTCCCCCAACCACATCTGGTGTTACAACATTTCCTCTGAGTTCAGATGACATCCCTTCCTGCCACTTCCCAAAAAATCACCATCTGCAACCCTTCCATGCTCACTTCAAAAATTTCAGGTCTTTTTAAGGCAAAATGGCTTATTTATTGTATTCATAATTTCTTAAACATTTAACATGTATAAGACTATTTTACCATTTTGTTAGGCTCCTATATCTTTTTAAAAAATCTATGACTAAAGAAGTTTTTCTTTTTTTTTTTGTAGAGACAGAGTCTCACTTTATCACCCTTGGTAGAGTGCCATGGCATCACAGCTCACAGCAACCTCTGACTCCTGGGCTTAGGCAATTCTCTTGCCTCAGCCTCCCAAGTAGCTGGGACCACAAGCGCCTGCCACAACGCCTAGCTACTTTTTTTTGTTGCAGTTTGGCCGGGGCTGGATTTGAACCTGACACCCTCAGTATATGGGGCCAGCGCCCTGCCCACTGAGCCACAGGCACCACCCACTAAAGAAGTTTTTAAATGTTGTTTCACCAAGCCCATTTTTCCCCCATAAGCCTTGAGGGGCTTATTACACTACTGTGCATAGCCTGGCAATTTTTATGAAGACGTGTGGCATTAGAGCAGAACTACATTGGGAGTAGGGAGTAGACCCTTGAAACATTAACTTGGGTTCAGGGCTGGACACGGTGGCTCATGCCTATAATCCTTGCACTCTGGGAAGCCGAGGTGGGTGGATTGCTTGAGCTGAGGTATTCAAAACCAGACTGAGCAAGAGCAAGACCTCATCTCTACTAAAGAGAGAAAAAAAATCTAGTCGGATGTTGTGGTTGGCCTGTATTCCCAGCTACTCCTGACGCTGAGGCAAGAGGATCCCTTGAACCCAGGAGTCTTATGTTGCTGTTATCCGTGACCCCATGACATGCTAGCTGGGGCAACAAAGTAAAACTCTATCTCAGAAAAAGAAAAAAAAGCTCTTGGGTTCAATGGCTGTGCGTGTGCCTGCACGTGTGCACACACGCACACACAGGCTTGTTTAACCACAGATGTCTTGTCACATAGTTTTTCCTTGCAGAGAGAAAGTACCCTTTTTCAGAGTCAGCCATACAATGGTCCTCCTTAGTTGCAGTATATGAGTCCCTCGTTCTTTCTGGCCAGTGACTGATACGGGTGGGAGACATTAGCTCTGGTCACCAGCACTGACAAATTAAATCAGTTCACATATGATGGACTGGGCTTTGCAATGACCCACCTCCTCCACATCTCAGTGCTGAAAACAGTTTAGGTCGAAGCAGGCTCCTTCATGGTCTGTATCAGAATCACCTGGTGAATCAAAGTGAATAAAGATTCCTGGGCCCTGGGAATTCCAGACCTTCCAAATTATAACCACTCGGACTGGGACCAAGGAACCTGGCTCTCAGTGATCCATATACACCCTGAGCTTGGAGAACTACTCCAAGCTTGAATTGCAGCAAGACACTGGGGTGCAGCCAGGTGGTGGGGTGCGTGGTGATATAACTAAGCTACTTTTTAACCTGAAAACAGCTGGCTCTTAGTCTGTTATGTATCCTTATTGTTCGATTACAATGGCTTTTGTCCAATTTTAGACCATTATTGTTGAGGATTTGTCATGGGTGCCACGTGTTGACCTATTGTGAGGAATGGGAGGTTGACAGAAAGACAGGAAAGTGCCAGAGAGGGGCTCGGCAATTGCAGAGTGTTGTTCTGTAGCCGGTTCATTAAGTTCATATCCCATCTGTCTGTCAACAGTTTTGTTAGAACTTTGAATTTAATTCTCTGGTGTGTTCTGAAACAAAGATAGGACATCTGTAGCTTCCTAATGAATAATTTCTCCCTTCTATAATCTAGCCCTGATTAACTGGCACTACGTTCTGTATTTGTGTACAGAATGGGTCGGGAACAAAACAGCAGTTAAAAATTGCACGGATATTATGAGTGCATTAAAGGAATATAATTATTTTTCTGGAGAAGAGAACCATTATTATAATGTACCATATGATAACGCCTTGCAATCATCTGCAAGTGTTAATGGGATGTTTAACATTTTTCGCCTTGAAAAGTGACTACTGGATTTTGTTAGGATTCAAGTCACCGGCAAAATAATGAAACGTCTTAACTCCCTCCTTAATAGTGCCAAGTATGCATCACAAAATAACTGTACTGCTTAGTATGCTGGGAGAAAAAAAATCCAATTCTATCTCTGAATATGTACAATAGGACATTGTAATAAAGATACGTTTTTGAAATAAATGATAAAAAAAATGGACACAAAGTGTGTGAAATTAAAATGGATTTGCTTTGTGTCTTTTGAAATTATTGAAACAAGAACTACCAAGATGGAATTTATTACGCATTTTTGTAAAATGGCATCACTTATCAGAGAATCAATGTGAGAATCAGCTAAGTGCTGGAAACCATTCCCAGAAGTCAGGCTGACCATTCATCCTGCCCACCCCTCTCTCTAAATGAGACTTCACTTTACATGTTCAAGCATTCCCTTGTTCTGATGGCATGACAAGTGTTGAACTTGGTCAAGAATTTAGGGCAGTGATTCTCAACCTTCTAATGCCTCCTAATGCCGCGACCCTTTAATCCAGTTCCTCATGTTGTAGTGACCCCCCAACCATAAAATCATTTTCATTGCTACTTCATAACTGTAATTTTGCTACAGTTATGAATCATAACATAAATATCTGATATGCAGGATGTATTTTCATTGTTACAAAGGGTCACGACCCACAGGTTGAGAACCGCTGATTTAGGGGTAAAAATGTCATGATATTTACAACTTACTTTCCAAGGGAATAAAGAAATAAATAATTTCCAGAGAGATAAAAAGCAAATATGGTAAAATATTAATCACTGTTGAATCTAAGAAGGGATGAGTGTTGGTGGGTCTATTCTTGGAATTTTTCTGAATGTTTGGAAATTTTTATAACAAAAATTGGAGAGAAAAGAGTGCACAATTTAGCCATTTAAGATTAATGAAAATATTTCCAGTCACTCCAGAAACACCTGAAATCATACCCAAGTCCGAGAGCATGATTTGGTGTGTACTTCTAGGTTTATGGCTCAGCGTGGCACACCTCTAAACTTAGGGCTGAAGAAGGAAGTGAAACCCGAAACTGCCCTACCCACTGCCATTCTTTTGATACTGAGTATATTCCCCTAGTAGGTGTGACTGGTGTGTTGAATGTTAACAGTAATATTCCTTGTTCGATGGCTGAGTAGAAACTGAATTGTCATAATGTGGAGAACAAAATGCAGAGCTTCTGCAGGAACAGATTTTATAGAATCTTCAAACCAATGCGATTGTAAGACAGAAAAAGGTATTTTAAAAGACTTGGAGTCCCTGAGAAAAATTGTATTTATCAAAGTAAGTAGCAAGGTAGACTTATTTGAGGAAGGAAATCACACTCTCAGGATTTTCTCCTGGAAGAGCCATAGGAACTTCTATGTCCTACATATTTAGATTTGCTTATATACGCTGTACGTTCCCATCACAGGAACTTGCAGTGACAGGTTCATCTCAGATTCTCTTTTCTCCTCTTCCTGTCATCATCTTTCTATGCTGGGGCCCGTTGTTTCCATCTTAGCCTCTCATAGTTGAAACATAGCTGTGGGCAAAGGACCACATCACAGCGCCTGCATAATGAGGAGGGAGGAGGGACACTAAAGGCCCTTGCAGCCCTCCTGGATCTAGGTATTCTCCGGCCTCTTTTCATTTGCCAGTGAATGTTTTGTTTGCTCTCCTCACCCCTGGGAACCCCCAGCCTCAGGATATCTCCAATCAATGATTTAAATCCCTTCTTCTCTGAAACAGGAACAATGATATTATCTTCTCTCTACATCCCCCTCTCTCCCTCTAATTCCCCCTCACCCCATTTTTCCTACCAGCTGCCATTTCTGTTAAGTACAACACATGTCCACTTTCTGAGTTCCTGATATCAGCCATTAGGCTAGCTGACCAATTAATGCGTTCTCAGCTTGCTTCCCTCTGATATATCACCTGCTGATACATCATAGTTCTACATCCCAGGGGAACCAAAAGACTCTTTACTAAGACATGCTTAGTAAATGCTGGTTACCATTCTCCTAAGGATGCCAGTTTATGGCAGGTGACATGTCTAATGTGGTCAGCTGGACGTAGTTATAGCCCTTCTGAGCCCCTTGGGAATGGCCTCATGACTCTCCAGTTACCAAATATTTCCATCTATCTCACTGTGAGCACCTGCTTTCAGATGGACGGTTAAAGATATGACCAGAAAGACCCAGAAGCACCTGAGCAGAGTTTCCTAAAGCACCTCCAGGATGACAAGTATTATGCATGTCTATCAGCCGCTGCTATTATTAGAAGCACTTCCTACTGACTAAGCTGTTACGGAGGATGAAGTGGATTAAGACTTAATGGCGTCTGAGCAGTAAACACATGACATAGAGCTTTTAGGGCAGGCTGGGTGGCGTGCAGTTTTATTCAACACCACACCTTAGCTGCTCGCCTGGGCAACCCGTGTTAAGGGCACTCTCTAAACAGCAGCAGGGCAATTCAGATGTTTGAATGACTCATTCTAATTGACTCTCTACAGCCCAGCCAACCTCGGGTATGGACAGACTGGCAGCACACTGCCATGGGAGGGGAAGCAATGTCCACTGACCGGGCCGATGAATCACACTGTCCCTCTGTGCCTCTGTTTCCCCATGAAGTTCAGGGACCAGAACAACGTGCCTCCTACTCGTCTTGTGAGGTTGTTTTGAGGACTGCAGGTAATGCTGGACAAGTGCTTAGAACTCTGAAAGATACTACAGTACACAAACAAATGGAATGTCAAATCACAGTGAAACACTTTGAACCCTAGACCTTTCCAATAGGAAGACAGAGGTGTGTCTTTTAAGTCTTTCATTAATAAAAGCCTTTAGATACAAAGCAGTTGGCCAGGTCATGATGTGGCTGCCTGCCGAGCAGAGTTCTGTAGATGGGGGCAGAGAGAAAAAGAGCCCTTGGGAGGTGCCTGCTGGAGATAGTTTAGGAACTGCACCTGTTCAGAGAGGGTATAGGACAGCGATTTTCAACCAGTGTAGTGCAACACACCGATGTGCTGTGAAAATGTTTCAAGATCACTAATTAAATTATTTTTGAAAGAAATTCAAAGCACAGTTAAGTGTATTTTTTTTAACTTTTTTTTTCTTTTTTTTTGAGACAGAGTCTTACTATGTCGCCCTCAGTAGAGTGCAGTGGCATCACAGCTCACAGCAACCTCCAACTCCTGGGCTTAAGCGATTCTCTTGCCTCAGCCTCCTGAGCAGCTGGGACTATAGGCACCTACTAAAATGCCTGGCTATTTTTTTGTTGCAGTTTGGCTGGGTCCAGGTTCAAACCCCCCACCCGCGGTATATGGGGCTGGCACCCTACCCACTGAGCCACAGGTACCGCCCTTTATTAGGGCTTTTTACAGTAGAGAAATAAAACAGAAAACAATTTAAGTGTCCACCAATATGGAATTAATTAATTTGTTTATGATATTGAAAAACCATAACATGAACATAATACTAATAATATAAAGCAACTATTGATATTTATTTAGCACAGAAAGACAGTTAACACACAGAATATTATTAAATAAAGAGAAATAAAGTAGTCATAAAATAATGCATAGAGTAATGTAATCAGACTTCTACAAAAAAAGTTTACGTGAATGTGAAGCATAGAAAAAGTCTGGAAAAATTGCATTTTTCACTTTTGCTCCATAAAAACCACTCTAAGACTTGGTAACTTAAACCTACAGCCATTTCTTTTGTTTATCATTTTGCTGGCAGCAGTTTGGGCTGGGTTCAGTTGGGCAGTTCTTCTGGGACTGGGCTCACTCATGCATGAGTGGTCAGCAGGTTTGCCAGTAACTGACTGGTCCAGTCCAGGCCGGCCTCAGCTAGGACAGTTCTTCTCTGCTATCTGATCTCCCATTCCCCGGGAAAGGAGCTGGGTTTGTTCACGGGGTGGTACCTCTGCCCAATTCCGCCCCCAACAACCCTCTTCCCAGGTTCTGAAAGCAAGAATGAATCCAGAGCAAGAACTGGCATGCTATTAATATTTATGCCACATTCTATTGGCCAAAGTAAATCACAAGCCTAGCTCAGATTCAAAGGGAAGAGAAATAGACTCCATTCCTTGATATAAGGAGCTTCCAAGTCACATTGTAAACAGGTGCAGATGCTGGGAAGGAAATAATTGTGGCCATATTTTCCTTTTTTGTATATACAATCTGCCACAAGGTACTAAATTCTAAAATGTTGGCTGGGCATTAAGGGTGGCTCACACCCTTAATCCCAGTAATTTGGGAAGCTGTGATGGGAGGATCATTTGAGGCCAGGAGTTCAAGACCAGCCAGGGCAACATAGTGAGACCCCCCCCCCAAAATAATAATAATAATAAATGAATTAGGTGTGGGGTGTGGTGACAGGGCATACCTGTAGTCTTAGTTACTTTGGAGGCTGAGGCGGGAGGATCTCTTGAGCCCAGGAGCTCAAGGCTGCAATGAGCTATGATTGTGCCACTGTACTATAGCTGGGCAACAGAATTAAATTCTATCTCCAAAAAAGAAAAGCTAAATTAAATTAAAATACAATGTTAGTAGTGCGTATTTGGGATATGGAATTATAGGTGATTTTTACTTTATTTCTTATATTTTTCTATATTAGCAAATGTTTTTACAGTAAGCATGTATTACTTTTATTACCAAAATCAAGTTGTTATTTAGATCTTAAAATTTTACTAAGAGTTTTTAATGGCGTTGTAAATTTATCATGATATAATCTTAAATTTAAAAAGGAGGAGAAAATTATGAAGTATGTACACAATATATCCTAAAATAAAAATACACAGAGAAAAGTCTAGAAGGAATTATAAAAATGTTAACAATGGTACCCTTTGGGCTTATGAGTATTTTTCATATTTTACTAAATTTTCTACAAATAAGAAAATTAATAATTAGAAAGAGAAAGCATAAAAACTGAAAAATAAAAAAGGTTTTTAAAAGGGACATTTAAAAGAAGGCTGAGGCCATGTGCAGTGGCTCACACCTGTAATCCTAGCACTCTGGGAGGCTGAGCTAGGTGGATTGCCCTGAGCTCACAAGTTCGAGACCAGCCTGAGCCAGACACTCTGTCTCTAAAAATAGCCAGTCTTTATGGCAGGCGCCTGTGGTTACAGCTACTCAGGAGGCTGAGGCAAGAGAGTCACTTGAGCACAAAAGTTGAAGGTTGCTATGAGCTATGATGCCATGGTACTCTACCAAGGGTGTCAAAGTGAGACTCTGTCCCAAAAAATAATAATAAAATAATAAATAAATAAATAAAAGAAGGCTGAGTATTCATGTTTCTTTTTGGAACCAAAAGTAATAATATGTCACATACTGAGAATGATTAACTCATTTCGTTTCTCTGGACCTGAAGACTAATGAGAAGAATTTTTTTTTTTTTTTGGCTAAAAAACAATGATGAACTGGTTTGTGTACTTATACAGAAACATTCAGAAATGTCATTAATGTGGATTTGAAGATAATTACAGTCCACTTTCCACATCCTCTAACACGATTTTTTTTTTTTTTTTAGACAGAGTCTCACTCTGTCACCCTGGGTGGGTAAAGTGCCATAGCATCCTACCTTACAGCAACCTCAAACTCTTGGGCTTAAGCGGTCCTCTTGCCTCAGCCTCCCAAGTAGCTGGGACTGCAGGTGCCTGCCAGCACACCCAGGTATTTTTCTTTTTTATTTTTATTTTTAGAGATGGGGTCTCCATCTTGCTCAGGCTGGTCTCGAACTCGTGTTCTCAGGCAATCCTCCTATCTCGGCCTCTCAGAGTGCTAGAATTACAGGAGTGAGCCACTGGGCCAGCCTCCAGCACCATTTAGTAGAAACCTTATATTTTGGAGTTGTTGCTCACTGTCTGGGTAATCCTACATAGTATAGCTTCTCCTGTATTGGTTTATTCTACCTCCATCTAACTGGGACTACAAGTGCAGGAATGATTAACTGACACCCTTTAACCTCCAGTGATTTCAGAGAAAGGACAGACTAGTGTGAGGCAAGAGAGGCACTTAGGGCACAAAATTTAAAGAAGCACTCCTCTATAAGGCCAGCCCTGCACTTGCATGACCCTGGGAGCAAACATTGTCTTACATTTTGCCCCCTAGGTACCTCTCTTGCCTCACCCTGGCCCCATCCCTGTCTTATAGAACTACTGTTCTGTCTTATGGAACTTATGGTTCTCACTCTAGGGGTACTCACAGTGTCTTATCTGAAGCTCCTAGAAAAAAGAGCCTGAAACAGAGGGTTTAGGAATGGGTGCCTTACCAAGGAACACAAGCCCAAGAGCAGGAGTGAGGCTCCAGGGCAGTGAAGCCAGGAAGCAGAGAGAACCAACACCAAGGTGATTTACCAAGTGGGCCACCAGTCAGTACAACAGATTACACAAACCATGAGATTGTGCCCCTGAGAAACCACACAAACAGCATCTCAGCATCATCTTGGGAAAGGAAGGAGAAAGAAGGAAGAATTTACTCACTGACTCTCATGTTTCACTGGTCAAAATTATCCCTGTGGGGCATTAATCTCCCCTACTGCCAGGTTACATTGAGCAGTGCCACTGTTCGGCCCAAACAAGAAGGCCTCCTGCCCTGAGCTTCATGTTTAGACTTTAGATCACAAACCCTGCACACACACGGGCCCACACACGTTAAAGAGCGGGTCTGCCACTCGGGATCCTGCCGATTAGCTCTGGCACAGCACAACCTCTAACCCTAATCATTTCTTGCAACTAACACTGTTCAGGCCCCAGGGAAATACTTCTTCACATGGTTTGCCCTACATTCTCCAAACAAAAGGCAACTGTGTCAAAATGCCAGGAAGATTTGTGGGGTGTTCCTTTGCCAACCGTGGAGACCAATACTTTTATAGAGTTCAGAGCAGATACGAGCAGTAAAACTGCTTAGGTCAGAACAGAGACAAATTGGTTAACTTGTCAAATCGTTCTCAGAGAGCAGGAAGACAATAGATTCTTCCACAATGAAATACTTCCCAATAGTACCATGCATTTTGGGTTTGAAGGCTTCCAATTCAAGATTCTGGAGGAACTGGCGGAGTAACATGGTATTCTCAACACTTGCACGTGATAGCAGAACATTCTACAACCTTGAACAAGTCATTTTACTCTTTAATTTGTGTTGTTCTACCAATCCCAAACCACCTTCTGTCTGTATGTTGCTTTGAGGGGTGGTCACCAGGAGTCTGCAAACTTCTTTCACCTTCCTGCCAATAGTGGGTGCTAGAGAGTGGTTGCAAGGCCACAGAAGGAGGGGCTTGCTCCCCTCCCTGCTTTCTGAGTGTTCCAGTTGGCATCACCTGCACAACAGCCCTGCAATGTGGCTGCAACAGCCAGTTCAGTGGCTATTTTGCGCTGTCCTGGAACCAGCATTCTGGCATCCCCTGGGAGACACCAGTGCTGGCCAAGCAGCTCCCCTTCTTCAGACTCTGCGCCCTAGTTCTACAGGGCCCCTCCTCCGAGCCTCTGCAGATTCTCTCTCTGTGTACCTTCATGTGCTCTTTCCACTTTTTGGTCCTCTAACACCTGTTTATCCAATGGTCTGAATGTTGCAGGCAAGAAGCACAGCAATTCTTCCCAGTGTGACCACGTAGACTCTGTGCGGGGACTGTGTGCAGATGGGCACTGAGGAGTGCTTTGTGAAACGCTACCCATAAGGGAGCAAGGGAAGCAGACTGGGCAGAAGGGGCAATGTAACAGCAGCTCCCTTGCCTCAGAGCCTGCGGGGAGCTCTGGAGCTGGATAGCCCTTCAGAACTGTTCTGCATTGAGGCAGAGGGACCGTGCTTCTCTAGTCATTGGAAACAGACTGTGCCAGGGATGGGGGGAGTAACCATGGCAACTCAGCTCCCTTCTACCAGGGCATCCCTGAGAAAGACTCAGAACTGTGAGCAAGCATCAACCAACACTCCCCTCCTGCAGCTGCGGAGTGAGTGAGATCTCAGTCCTGAAAGGGGAACCTGGACTGCATGGCACACCCAGGTACTCTCCAGAGAGCAACTGTTCCAACACCAGTCCTCTGCCACCAAATGGGTGCCCTACATTTCAATTCAATTCTGAGTCTAACCGCCAAAAGTTAACACAAAGTTCTTCACAAAACTGCCCCAACTTCAGACACCAACTGCAAGTCTCAGGGCCACCCTCACTCCTGACCACCTGACTATAAATGTGGAGGTTCCCATGATCTCCACAGGTTTAAGAATTCATAACTCACAGAACTCACTAAAGGCTACAACTCAGTAATAGCCAGATGGTGACAACACACAGGGCATGGTCTGACACTGGACCGGGTGGGGCCAGGGTGGTGTGTGAGTGCGCACAGAGCTTTGATGCCCCCTGGAATCTGGGTGTATCATCCCTCAAGCACAACCAGAAAGCTCCACCGAGCAGCAGAGTCCAGAGTTCTTTTTCTTTTCTTTTTTTGGAGATAAAGTCTCATCCTGTTGCCCTGGGTAGAGTTCCATGGTGTCATCATAGCTCATAGCAACCTCAAACTCTTGGGCTTGAACAATCCTCTTGCCTCAGCCTCCTGAGTAGCAAAGAATATAGGTGCCCACCATGACACTGGCTAGTTTTTCTATTTTTAGTAGAGATAGGGTCTCTCTCTTGCTCAGGCTGGTCTTGAACTCCTGAGCTCAAGCAATCCACCTACTTCAGCCTCCCAGAGTACTAGGATTACAGGCGTGAGCCCAGCCCAGAATTCTTTATTGGGGTGTCATTGCATAAGCATGATGGACTAAATCATTGGCCGCTTGACTAAACTAACTGTCCAGCCCCTCTCCTTCTTGCAGTTTGGGTGGCTAAAATTTCCAGTCTCCTAACCCCGGCTTTGAATTCTCTGATGACTACCCCCCTGACAGAGTATCTCGGCTCCCCTCCCTCTGTCACTCAGGAAATTACAAAGGTTTTTTTGTTGTTGTTGTTTGTTTGTTTGTTTGTTTTTGAGACAGAGTCTCACTCTATGGCCCTTGGTAGAGTGCCTGGCATCACAGCTCACAGCAACCTCAAACTCTTGGGCTCAAGGGATTCTCTTGCCTCAGCCTCCCAAGTAGCTGGAACTATAAGCACCCACCAAAACACCCAGCTACTTTTTTTTTTAATGAGAGGAAGGGCTTTAGTCACCAGCCAGGAGCTTACAGCATAGAAGAATTCCAAACGGCCGTGCTCCCCAACTGGCTTGGTCTTTGCCATCAAAAAGTTCCAACCCATAGGTACCTTTTTCATTGGCTAGTTTGAATCAAGCAGGAGATGCTATTCCAGCCCCACAGAACTACACATAATTTCACAGAAGTGGAAATTGCCAAGTTCCAGGAAGTTAAGTCTACAAATTCCCAAGAGCTGAGTCACCCTGAGGAGGCCCCTGCTGGTGTATCCTTGTGGTCTCCTGAGAAGTCCTCTTCTCCTAGACCTCACCCTTCCCGGGTATCCTCTCTCATTCCCCCCTTTTAAGACTCTATACATATTTTAATTTGAGGTCTCAATATCAGTTTGCTTCAGCATATGCCCATAACTATTTTTCCACATTTAACTTTACATCACTTTCCTATAAAATCTAAGGCACAGAAGTATTTCTGATCTGTCCTTTAGTTTCTTTCCCACTTCTTTCTGCTCAGCGCCCTTGCATGGCCCTACAGACAGTAAACTTCAGAGTCACTGGGCTTTCCTATTTCCCTGGTCTGGGTCAGCACTTAGATTTCAGGGACTGTGACTCCTCTCGGGATCTCTACCCAGGCCTTAATTGTACCACGGTGATGAGCTAATATACACATGAGTTTTTACTTTTCCCTGTGTTACATCCCTCCTTCCTTTTCCCTAAAGTTAAAAGTCCAATTAAGACAGGTCCCTGGAGGAGTTTCCTTATGCTCCAGCTGTGCTTGACCAGCCAGCTCTCAGTATGTGGCGGGAGCAGGGCATGTTGACCATCTTAAAAGTTACCTTTGCTTTCCACTGGGCAATGAAGCTATATTCAGACAGCTGTGATGAATCCAGGCAAGGATTCCTTCCATCTTCGCTGCTGTGCGTGCGGTCAGGATGATGGAGTAAAGTCCTTTCTGCTTTGGTTTGAGGGGAACTGGGTTCTGATCCTTGATCTAGACTTGGTCCCCTTGATCCTCCAGGGAGAAAGGATGTACAGACACAAAAGACTAAACAGAACATGGTTAATTACCCAAGGGGAGATCTTTCTTGCTACTCTTCCTAAGGGCTTTTAATTATCTGTTTAATTCAGTCTTTCTCAGTTCTTTTAGGAGTCCCTGCTAAATTGCAGAGGATTGACAGAGGCCTCTTTGAACAACACCAGTGACAAGGCCTGTATCCAATTAAGCTTTGCTTTCTGGCAGATTTTACAGATACCTGTTTTTATGGCCCTGTTCATACACTCTACCCTGTCCAAGCTTTGAAGCCTGTATGTCACATATAGTTTTCAGGTGATATCCAAAGCATTAGCTATCATTTGTACTATTTCTGTTGTGAAGGCTAGTCTACTGTCAAATTTAAATCGGAATGGCACCCCAAACCATGGGATCATTTTTCTGGGCAACACTTTTATTACTTCCGGAGTCTTCTTCATTCTGGTAGGGAAGGCCTCCACCTAGTCCAAGTATGTGCAGACCATCACCAGCAAGACTTGTTCCCTTTACCCCTGGGCATTTCAGTAAAGTCTGCCTGGAAGTCCTTGGAGGGCATTCCTCCATACGACTGGATTCCTGGGGCTACCATCAGTCCTTGGTGCACATGGAACTGGCTGCAGGTGACACAGCATTGACTGATAGTTTTGGCCAGGGCTGCCAGGTGGGAGATGTAGAGGTACTGCCCCAGCAACTTCACCAAAGACTTCTGTCCCAGATGAGTGCTCTCATGCATGACTGTCACCACGGTGGCTCCTAGAAGCTGGGGGACTGCTACTGGTCCATCTGGCATCCTTATCCATCCTCCCTCTGCTTCCTGGCTCGGCTCCACTGCCAACCATTCCTTCTCCTCCTGGGAGTAGATAGGTGAGAGCTCCGGAACCCATGGGATGAGGGGAGCCACTTGAGACATCTGGTATGGTTTGGATGCAGCCCTTTTGGCCTCAGTATTAACCCTGGCATTCCCTTTAGTGATGGTGGAAGCATCTCGTTGATGTCCATGACAGTGCATCACTCCCACTTTCCGGGGTTTCCACACTGCCTCTAGCTACTGAAGTATCTCCTGATACTTAATTATACTTAATGTCCTTTCCCCCAGAATTTAATAGTCCCTTCTCCTTGTACAATGGGCTGTGCACTTGGAGAGTCAGAAAAGCATACTTGGAGTCTGTGTAGATATTCACACTTTTCCCTTGACTTAGTTCTAAGACTTGAGTCAAGGCAATTAACTCAGCCTTCTGAGCTGATGTTCCTTGGGGTAGGGGCTTAGCCTCTACAGTCTCTGTTAAGACGACCACTGCATACCCAGCCCACCACTCACCTTACATTGTCTTACTTACATAACTGCTTCCATCTATATATAAGTCCCAATCTGCATCTGTCCCAGGCTGGTCACACAAGTCAGGTTGCTAGAATACACATCATCTATAACTTTTCTGCAGTCATGCTCAGTCTCTCTTCCACTGACTGGAAGGAGCGTGGCTGGGTTCAGGGTGTTACATACTTCTGTCGTTATGTGTGGATTGCCACACATTAACCTTTAGGACTTAGTTAATCTTGCATTAGCGAGCCAGAAATGTCCCTTAGTATTCATTCAAGTGACCACAAAGTGGAGTACTTTCACTCTGAGATTCTGCCCTAGGGTCAGCTTATCAGCTTCTTGCATCAGCGTGGCAGTGGCTGCAAGTGCATAGTGGCCATCCTTTCAAGACCCCGTCAAGTTGTGTAGAAAGATAAGCAACTGGTCTTGCCCAAGATGCTACATTCTGGGTGAGCACTCCCCCAGTTGTTCTTTTCTTCTCCTGATATGCACAGTTCAAAAGCCTTGGCCGGGTCAGGGGAGCCTGGCATCAGGACTGCTCATAGTTTTTCCTTCAGCCTCTTGAAGGCTTTGGTTGGCTGGATTCCTACTCAACTGGCCTATTTTCTCCCCCCTTAGTAGCTTCATACAATGGTTTTTGTTTCACACGGTCTTTCACAGAAATTGTCAGGGCTTGCATTTGGCTTCTGTGTGACCCCAGCCACCTTGTATACATTTGTGGCTTTCTGTCTCTCTTATACTGACAAGGATAAAGTCAAGGTTGGGTTCAGTGTAAGAGAATGAAACCATTTAGCAGTTACCTGTAAACACTTACAAGTTCTGGAATTTGAGGTTGAGATTTACACAATGAGAACATTAGTATTCCTACTTACAGACTTAGCACAATTTTTAAGATAATGCGTAGTTTAAAGAGTCCCTACAAAACTGATTCAAAGTTCTGGACAATTCAAGCGAATATTCCTGAACATCAGTTGGGTGTGGGGCCACTTAGGAAGCTGTGTTACACTCATACCATTTTTACTGGGAATTTCTCTTTCAGGTTTAATCTTTCTTAAGGTATCTATATATACTCAGCAGGTAACATTTAACACTGCACAAATTTTCTAGTGTGGCCAACAGGTGACCCTTGCTGAGCTTCAATTTTTTAGAGCAAATATGACTACTGTATATAATTCTATACTCTTTGGCCAGTTTCTTAACCCCATTCAACAGATTAGTTTGGTAAAACAGTTATGTCTCATTTTATGAGCTGACATTACAGATAAGGCTGGGATTTAATACGGGTGGGCCACAGCCTCTTTCTCCTTGAATCATTTTTCTCTCTCCAATTTCTCTCTATACTAAAAACAAATTATAGCAGCACTTAGTTGCCAAAATAAACTGTAACTTCAATATACTGGGTCTTATTATTTGCATCCAGTAAATCACTATGTCTTGAATTCATCCACTTAAATGCCTCTTCAACTTGTCCACACCTCTTTATCTCCCCCACTAGCCTCTCTAATTCAGGCAGTCAGATCACTTCGGCCTCCCCTTTCCCTCTCTGCAGCCACCCCAGCCCTCCATGGAGGAGTCAGGATCATCTTTCTCAGAGCGCAAGTCTCACCTTGATTCCCCACATCCCGCAGCTGCCCCACCACCCTTGCTCGCAGCTCCTCAATGGCACTCCTTGCTTTGGTGTGAAGTTTAAACCCCTTAACAGAGATAGCTCCCATAAGGGCCTTTCTGTTGACTTCTGAAATCTCACCTCTCACCATGACTCTCTCCCTCCTGGAGCCATTCTTTCTCCTCTATCCTGGTGTATCATTAGCCAGGACCCTCAGGTATAGAGTCCAACTTCAACCCAGGACAAGCCGTACAACTCAGCCTGTACTCTCTCCATTCAGGAGAATAGGAATGCCGTACAGCGGGGTCTACATTAGCTGTACACAGCGGCACAGAGCCTGGGAGGCCCTTGCAGCTGAAGCAGAGTGACCTTCATGGGAGAGTACAATGTGGTGGCTTAAAGCAGGGAACCAGACTTCCAAGACACCTAATGCTTTTCAGCCTCAGTTTCCTCACCTGGAAAAAAGGGGATAATAAAATACCTACCTTAAACTAAGGATTCAGTGAGTGGATGTTAAACTCTTAGCACCTTCCCTGGCCAGCAGTGCTCACCACATAAGCATTATCTACTCAACTCAAATCCATTTCTGCTTCCAGTACTTTTCCCCTTTAACCTTTTTCATGCTTGTGGATTTTGCTAATTGATGGCTTCAGTTTATTCGTGGCTTCAACTCCCTAGTGGCGTCTGCACATTGCTTTCTCTCTGTGTGAGTTTAGCTTCTGTTCCAATTTGCCAACTACTACAGTCAACGGAGGCAGGAGCATGCAGTCTGCAGCAGGACTGAAACCCACCACGGCTGTTCCTGTCTGTGTGGGCTCAGGAAGGAGCTTCTTAGATGCCCAGTGGGCAGAGCCAGCATTTTAGACCACAGCCCGTCCAGGACAAGTGCATGCCCACAGACTTGAAGCTCTGTGCTGTCTGTCACCTATATCAGTACCTGCCTCCTGCCATTCCAATTCTTATTCTTATTTATCTTCATCATAAAAATTGTGTCTTCATATATTTTGTATCAAAAAGGCATACATAGGCCAGGTGCAGTGGCTCATGCCTGTAGTCCCAGCACTCTGGGAAGCCGAGTCGGGTGGATTGTTTGAGCTCAGGAGTTTGAGGCCAGCCTGAGCAAAACCAAGACCCCATCTGTATTTAAAAAACAGAAAACACTAGCAAGGCATGGTAGTGCATGCCTGTAGTCCCAGTTACTCAGGAGGCTGAGGCAAGAAGATCACTTGAGCCCAAGAGTTTGAGGTTGCTATGAGCTATGATGACACCATGGCACTTTACCCAGGGTGAAAGAGTGAGACTCTCTCTGTTTCTCCAAAAAAAAGCATACATTACTTTCATTTTTTTGTATTTCTAATCATTCTACATTTACTTTTGTGGAATACTGCCTGTATTTTTGGTTTTAAAAATTCTAAAAATAATTTCAGTAATATAAGAAATTTTCAAGTTCAATAGCAAAGAAGTACATCCAAATTGCTCTTGCACTGTAGTTATTTCCGTATTTTCCATGTTTTTAAAATAACTATCTTATCTGGTAACATACACTCAAAGAACAGTTATGAAAAAGTCAGATAATTCCATATAACTCAAAAATCTCATTGAAAACGTGTTGGCATCAGATCAGTCATAGATGCAGATGTGGTAACAGGATGCGCACATGCTTCTTTTTATTTTATACCATATGATAAAGTAAAAATCATTTTTTAAATATATATATACGCTAAATTTCTAAATATTCAGATATTGTCCTCAGCCATACCACCTCGAACGTGTCCAATCCCGTCTGATCTTGGAAGCTAAGCAGGGTTGAGCCTGGTGATTATTTGGATGGGAGACTGCCTGGGAAGACCAGCTACTATACCAGGTATGGTGGCTCACACCTGTAATCCCAGCTGTCTGGGAGGCCAAGGAGGGTGGATTGCTTGAGCTCAGGAGTTCAAGACCAGCCTGAGCAAGAGCAAGACCCTTGTCTCTACTAAAAATAGAAAAAAAAAATGAGGCAAAAGGATCACTTGATCCCAAAAGTTGCAGGTTGCTGTGAGCTATGGATACCACGCCATTCTACCCAGGGCGACAGCGTGAGACTGTCTCAAAAATAAATAAATAATTTAAAAAGTATTCAGATATGACATAAAAAATATTAAAACAGAAATGGGCTCAGTGCCCGTAGCACAGTGGTTATGGCACCAGCCACATACACCAAGGGTAGCGGGTTAGAGCCCAGCCCAGGCCAGCTAAGCATCAATGACAACTGCAACAAAAAAATAGCTGGGCATTATAGCAGGCGCCGATAGTTCCAACTACTTGGGAGGCTGAGGCAAGAGAACTGCTTAAGCCCAAGAGTTTGAGGTTGCTGTGAGCTGTGACACCAAGGCACTCTACCAAGGGCCACATAGTGAGACTCTGTCTCAAAAAAAAAAAAATAGAAATGATTTTATGTAACGTGATATGTCCTTGGCAGTACATACATTCATTGTACATCTGAATACTCAGACAATTAAAAAGAATATTTAGTACTGCACTTTGCTGTGTTTATTTCTTCCTTATACTTTCTCCTCAAAATCTTATATGTAAAACTTCAAAACTTCATACAAAAGTTGAAAGGATCATCCAGTGGTTACCATACATACGTGATTTATTTACCATTCTCCTGTTGGACACCTGGCCTGTTTCTAGCCTTGAGATATTATAACTGCCATGACCATTCTAGTACAAGTTTATTCATAGATATATGATTTTGATTTGTGCTTTTTTTTTTTTTTTTGGTAGTTTTTGGCCACGGCTGGGTTTGAACCCGCCACCTCCGGCATACGGAGCCAGTGCCCTACTCCTTTGAGCCACAGGCGCTGCCCAATCAATTTGTGCTTTTAATGAACATAATTTTTTAATTTTGATGATGGGCCATTTATCAACTTCTCCTCTTTATGGCTAATTCATTGTGTCCTAGTTACAAATATTTTACCTACCCCAATTGTAGGAATGTATTTTTCTTATATATTTTTCTAGAAGCATTATAGTTTTATCTTTCACATTTATATCTATAATTTAATCACAAATTCATTTTTGAATATGTTATAAGGGTCTTCCTTGTAAACATTAAATTCCATGTAAACACTGTAGCTCAAGTGCCTGAGGCGCCAGCCACACACACCAGAGCTGGCAGGTTTCAATCCAGCCCCAGCCTGCCAAACAACAATGACAACTACAACCAAAAAGGTAGCTGGGTGTTGCGGCGGGTGTCTGTAGTCCCCGCACTTGGGAGGCCAAGGCAAGAGAATTGCTTAAGCCCAGGAGTTGGAGGTTGCTATGAGCTGTGATGCCACGGCACTCTACCCAGGGTGACAGCTTGAGACTCTGTCTCAAAAATAAAATAAAATAAACATTAAATTGTTCCAGGCTCAGCGCCTGTAGCTCAGTGGCTATGGGGCCAGCCACATATACTAGAGCTGGCAGGTTTGAATCCCACCTAGGCATGCCAAACAACAATGACAACTACAACCAAAAAATAGCCAGGTGTTGTGGTGGGCATCTGTAGTCCCACCTACTGGGAAGGCTGAGGCAGGAGAATCACTTGAGCCCAGGAGTTGGAGGTTGCTGTGAGCTGTGATGCCATAGCACTTTATCCAGGACAACAGCTTGAGACTCTGTCTCAAAAAATAAAAGAAAAAATTGTTCCAATTATTGAAAAAAAAAGGCATCCTTTCCCACTGAATTGCTTTGCTAACTTTATTCTAAGTTACCATATGTACGTGGATCTATTTCTGGACTCTATTCTATTTCATTGATCTATTTTTGTCTGTATGCCAGTACCACACTGTCTTAATTACTTTTTTTAGATTGAGTTTTAGATTAATTCTTGATGTCTGGTAGGTCAGTCCTCCAAGTTAGTCCTTCTTCAAGATTGTTTGAATATTTTTAGATCTTTTGGTTTTTTCATATACATCTTTCCTTTCTTTTTTCTTTTTACTGTAAGAGGAGGAGAATTTCATATAAATGTTAAAGTCAGCTTGTCAATTTCTATTAAAAAACCTGCTGAGATTTGTATGGAATTATGTCAAATCTACGGATCAATTTGGGGAGAATGACATGTTAACAATATCAAGTCATCTAATCCTTAAAGTAATGTATCACTCTGTTTAGTTAGGGCTTTCATTTCTCTTGGCAATGTCTGATAGTTTGCATATCTTTGATTAACTTCATTCCTGGGTATTTGAAGTTAGTCTATGCTATTTTAAATGGTCGTTTTAATATTTTTATTTTCCACGTATTTGTTGCTAACATGTAAAAATTGAATTGCTTTTTCCCATTGACCTTGTATCCAGCCATCTTTGCTAAATTCAACTTGTTCATTCTAGAAATTTATATGTAGACTTAATTGGATTTTATAAGTATACAATCACATCATCTGTGAATAAAGGTGATTTTCTTCTTCCATTCTAATTGGATGCTTTTTATTTCTTTTGTTTGTTTTATTACATAGGCTTGGAGTTCCAGTGGAATGCTGAAGAGAAATGGTAACCATAGGTATTCTTCTTTTGTTCCAAGTTTAAAGGGGAAACATTCAATAGTTTACTGTTAAAAGGACATTACCTGTTGGCTGGGCACGGTAGCTCACACCTGTAATCCTAGTCCTCTGGGAGGCCAAAACAAGAGGATCTCTTGAAGTGAGGAGTTTGAGATGAGCCTGAGAAGAAGCATGAGATCCCATCTCTACTAAAAATAGAAACATTAGCTGGGCATTGTGCCAGGCACCTGTAGTCCCAGCTATTCTGGAGGCTGAAGCAGGAGGATTGCTTGAACCCAGGAGTTTGAGGTTGCCGTGAGCTAGGCTGACACCACGGCAATCTAGCCTGGGTCAACAGCATGAGACTTGTCTCAAAAAAAAAAAAAATTGCCTGTTGTGTTTTGCATGTACATTGATGGTGTTCAGGACATGCTACACCAAAGCATGGCACCCTGGCTTTTGAGAAAACAGCTGACTCTTACCATCCCCCCTCACCTCTTCTTCCTTGAAACAGGCCATAAAACCCAGCTGATCATCAAAAGTAGGTCATAAGACCCTCATTCCAGAAGTACCCATTCTATACCCAAAGGAAGGGAATCTTCTTATTTCTGAACACACAAGGATGCAGAAAAGATTCTGCATAGGCATTGCTAAATTTTTCCCAGTTTATTACTGTTAGGTGGTAATAAACCTCCCTTTGTATAATCTTCCTTCTACATGAATGTTCACTCTCCATCAAAACAAAACATAACGGGTGGTGCCTGTGGGTCAACGAGTAGGGCGCTGGCCCCATATACCAAGGGTGGCGGGTTCAAACCTGACCCCGGCCAAACTGCAACAAAAAGATAGCCGGCCATTGTGGCGGGCACCTGTAGTCCCAGCTACTTGGGAGGCTGAGGCAAGAGAATCTCCTAAGCCCAAGAATTGGAGGTTGCTGTGAGCTGTGATGCCACGGCATTCTACCCAGGGCGATAAAGTGAGACTGTCCTAAGACAAAGACACAAAGGATCTGGCTAACCACATCCTCTACCTTGGAAGTTCATGCCAAAACCCTAACTTTCTGGGAAACCTGTGGAATTTACCCACCCCCTATGGCCCCATATAAAAGAGGTCTCTAACTGCCTGTGGGAGCAGATGCCACCTTCACACTGCCCAGCTGGGTCACCCTCTCCTTCGAATAAACCTGGGGGGAACATCTCTCCTGTCTCCTCTCTGGGTGCCACTGCTTACATCTTTCACTCAGGATTTCACAATTCATCCTCTGCAGTCATACACAAAATGTCCACTGGCCATAGACAGCAAGCCCCCTATAGGATTCATGCATAGCACAAGAGATTTTATGATGTTATTGACTGCTGTTATTCCTTCTGCCCGTGGGCCATTTCCTTTTTTTTTTTTTTTTTTGAGACAGAGCCTCAAGCTGTCACCCTGGGTAGAGTGCTATGGCATCACAGCTCACAGCAACCTCTAACTCCTGGGCTCAAGAGAGTCTCCTGCCTCCACCTCCCAAGTAGCTGGTATTCCAGGTGCCCATCACAGCGCCCGACTATTTTTTGGTTGCAGCTGTCATTGTTGTTTGGCAAGCCTGGGCTGGATTCGAACCCACCAGCTCAGGTGTATGTGGCTGGTGCCTTAGCTGCTTGAGCCACAGGCGCCAAGCCTCATGGACCATTTTCTGATCACTACTCCTAGAAATAATCTTTAGCTTCTCTGAATTTACATATGATTTTACCCATACCTTTTTCATCATACATTAATTTCTATCTTCTGCTATGGTTATTAAAGTACAGTCTCATTGGCCAGATGTGGTGGCTCGCACTTGTAATCCTAGCACTCTGGGAGACTGAGGCAGGTGGATCGCCTGAGCTTATGAGTTCAAGCCCAGCCTGAGCAAGGGCAAGACCCTGTCTCTAAAAAATAGCTGGGTGTTGTGGTGGGTGCCTGTAGTCCCAGCTACTTGTAAAGGTGAGACAAGAGGATCATTTGAGCCCAAGAGGCTGGGTTGCTGTGAGCTATGATGACACCTCAGCACTCTACCCAGGGCAACAGACTGAGACTCTATCTCAAAGAATAAAATAAAATAAAATAAAAATATATGTGAATAATATATATATATATAATAATATATATTCACAAGATTCTTACAAATCTTGCAAGAAACTACAAAAAACCCTGAAAGCCAGTACGGGTTGATTATTCAGAAATATTTGGTCACTGCTATTAAATTAGCTAAGAACCTATTATAGATAATAGTTTTATTTTTCATATCACATTTCCTAGACTCATCCACAAGGATATCATAATTGTCTTTGTCAAATGTCTCACTAAACCAAAATAAAAAGAAATAATCTCTGACACTCTTCTTGTCTACCCATCTTTTGTAAATATTGAAAATGAGTTTAGTTTGATATGCTTTGTTCATTTTTTTTTTGGAGACAGAGCCTCAAGCTGTCCCCCTGGGTAGAGTGCTATGACATCATAGCTCACAGCAAGCTCCAACTCCTGGGCTCAAGCGAGTCTCCTGCCTCTGCCTCCCAAGTAGCTGGGACTACAGGTGCCCCCCCACAGCGTCCAGCTATTTTTTTGGTTGCAGCCGTCATTGTTGTCTGGTGGGCCCAGCCTGGATTCAAACCCACCAGCTCACGTGTATGTGGCTGGTGCCTTAGCCGCTTGAGCCACAGGTGCTGAGCCGATATGCTTTGTTCTTGATGAACCCAGGCTGGTGCCTATGAAAGGACCTGTCTTGGGTTCATCAAGAACAAAGCATATAGTAAAAGGATTCTGATTTGTTTAATAATGTCGACCATACACAGGGTTTGTAACACTCACTTGGCTCACCCCAGAGGGTGAAGGGAAGGTGTTACTCTTAGAAATACAACACCTTGGTGACTCACTCACAGAAGAAATGTGACTCCTGTTTATTGCTAATCACAAACTAACAGCATGCACGGAAGTCAGGCAAACTGGCATTACTCATCCTCCTCTGCGGCCCATTGTCCAGAGACAGAGCCTCGCCCTTACCGTTCAGGACACACGGAGTCCCGGGGTTCTGCAGCACACCACCTGCACCAGCCTTGTAGTAACAACTGATACTCCCCCAACTGACTTTTCCTTTCACTTTCTTTTTCTTTCTTTTTTTTTAAACAGAGTCTCACTTTATTGCCCTCGGTAGAGTGCTGTGGTGTCACAGCTCACAGCAATCTCCAACTCCTGGGTGTAGGCGATTCTCTTGCCTCAGCCTCCCGAGTAGCTGGGAGGCATTGTGGTGGATGCCTGCCAGGCGCCCGCCACAACGGCCGGCTATTTTTTTGTTGCAGTTTGGCCAGGACCAGGTTTGAACCCACCACCCTCGGTATATGGGGCCAGCCCCCTACTCACTGAGCCACAGGCGCTGCCCTTCCTTTCACTTTCTAATCACCAGATCTTGCTCAGAAAATTTCCACTGCCAACTATGTAATATTCCTTCCTAAGGATGTTCCAAAAATACAGATTTTTCAGGTATGACCTTTGATGAAATTTCTTCCCTGCCAGAATTTTTTTAATTAAAATTTTTTGTTGTTGTTCAGCAGTCCAGGGGGAACTGCCAGAAATTATTTTGGGTGATGGTATCTAATACATGCTTGTATTTGAATTGGAGGCTTTGTTTCCTGTTGACCTAAATCTGTCCATTTTTTCAAGAGGGAATTTTTATTTATTTATTTTTTTATTTTTTATTTTTTGCAGTTTTTGGCTGGGGCTGGGTTTGAACCCACCACCTCTGGCATATGGGGCCTGAATGCCACACCTTTGAGCCACAGGCACCACCCTGGGAATTTTTGGTTTGTTTGTTTGTTTGTTTGTTTTGCAGTTTTTGACCGGGGCTGGGTTTGAACCCGCCACCTCTGGCATATGAGGCTGGCGTCCTACTCCTTTGAGCCACAGGTGCAACCCCCCCAGGAATTTTTAAATATCAGTTTTGATATAGGCATTATCTCTTCAGATGAAAAGAAATTTTTTGAAAACATACTTTAAGAGATTTGAGTCTCTGTTTTCTGGCTCTCAGCTCTCCTCCAAGCAAAGTTCATAATTCCACTAATTCATTTGTGCATACTGAAGAAATCTTTTTATTCAGGGCACTATTGTAAGTTTCAATAAATTCCTGGAAACTCTAGATTGAATTGGATCCTGTCTTTGTTATCTGTACTTTCTGTGAAGGAATATAATGCAGGGCGATACCTGTGGCTCCGTGAATAGGGCGCCAGCCCCATGTACCAAGGGGGCAGGTTTGAAAATTGCAACAAAAAATAGCCAGGCATTGTGGTGGGCTCCTGTAGTCCCAGCTACTCGGGAGGCTTAGGCAAGAGAATCGTCTAAGCCCAAGAGCTGGAGGTTGCTGTGAGCTGTGACACCATAGCACTCTACCAAGGGTGACATAGTGAGACTGTCTCAAAAAAAATAAAAAAGAAATATAATGCAAAATAATTATATTTAATAATTATTTATTTTTGCACAAAAGGAGTTAGAACAAAAATAAAGTTTGTAAGTACAATTGAGTTTATTGTAGAATGATTTTCTTTTTTTTCTTTTCTTTTCTTTTGTTGTAGTTTGGCCTGGACTGGGTTTGAACCCACCACCCTTGGGATATGGGGCCCGTGCCCTACTCACTGAGCCACAGGCACCACCCTATTGTAGGATGATTTTCAATATAACATGACTTTCAGCTAGAAGAACCTGACATAACCTTTTCCAAGTTCCCACTGAAATAAGAAGGAAAAAAAAAGATAAATACCACAATCAAGATTAAAATTTGTCAACTTATAGGCTGAGGCAAGGGAAATACTCCACTGAGTATAAGGCAGATGAAACCATTTAGAAAAGCTGAATCAATTGTTCTTCTTTCCTGTGTCACTGGGGAAAAGGGCAAATCTTAGGCAAGAAGGGAGGCAGAAAAGGCCTTCACCTTGACCTGATTGAAAAATAAGATTGTAGCAGTGAGAAACCTTAGAGAGCCAACCTTCCCCCATCTAGGAGCCATGTTTTGAAGGAACTGCAGTGTTTTCTCCTCTTTCTTCTCTTTCTGAAAATGTCTAAACCCCATGACAAAAACAAGGCAGGTGCTAGAGTAAGGCTGGAAGTCTGTAGTACCCTAAGGAAACACCAGAGAGACCATAACACAGACAGAACTGTGAAGATAGGGGGACCTAGCATTGTAATGGTTCACAGATTCCACCAATCAGAAGGCAGCAGAGGCAGCAGGGGAAGGCACCATCTCAGGCCAGCAGAGCATCGCCAAGTGAAAACCTGCAAGGGGCTGGGCATCAGGCCACACATCAGCTTGCTGTCTAGCTACAGATCGAATATGGAAACATCCAAACAAAAACTCAACATGCAGTGGTGGGCTGATAAACTGACCAAAAAACCCCAAGGCCCTATTTTGTAATATTTCCCAATTCCCATGGTGTAAATACTCCCACTACAGTGGCTCTCGGTCAGCCCTTAACATGACCGAAACACAAACTGGGAAGAGAGGTACACGGCCCTGCGTTGGTGTAAGTTGGATCCACCACATGCCCTAGAAGACGCTAGATATGAATGAATTCCTCTTCATTCTAGAATGAAGGCAGAGAAGCCTGTGATAAAAATGCCTCAAGAACGAAGAATGACAGTGACAGTTACAGAAGCAGGAACTGAGCCCTTACTATTCTAAGCACTTCATATTTTACAAGCAGGCTCTCATTCAGTCCTCATGTCAACCCTCTGACGTGCATAACATTATCGTAATTTTAAGATGAAATCTGCAGTTTAGGAATACTCAGAGGTATTGCCTTGCCCTGCTCATGTAGACGTGAGTGGCAGGTCTGGTGTTTGGACTGCTGAACTCCCAAACATAAACATTTAAACTACTCTTTTCTACGTACAAAGTAAACCTGCAATAAAGGCATTGATTTCTTGACTCATTATAATAAACTAGCCATCTTATAAATCATTGTCATTTTCTTTTCTTTTGAATTAGTGAGAGTTTTACATTTAGGACCTTTCAATTGCTCTTTCTCAATGTAAAGGGCCTTTGTGGGGGATGTATGTATATGCACATGTGGGTGTGTTGGAAAATATTTATAGAACAGGGGACCAGGGTCCTCAAATTCTTCTCCAGGATTCCAGAAGGCAATGGCTAAAGACCAGAGCTGGGACAGCTACTCCCAAATAAAGCAGCTTGTCATCTATCAATCTTTTGCTATCTCTTAAATTCATGCCGGAGAGTTATTTCTCTTTGATTTTTATCATCAGCCTGAGAGTTTGAATACCCACATGGATAAGTCATCCAACATTCTAGCTTTGTGGTGGCTTGATACACAATGACCTTTATGCCATATGGACTACCTCCTCCCATAGGCACACCTAGGGACCTTTGCACACCTGTGTGCTCCACCTCTGGTATATTGAATTCCAGCAAATCAGCAAATTGCTCTCTGCCCACAACCTTCCAGCTTTCCTAAATTTTATCTGCCCCCTCCCCCAGGCTTCCATCTATCCAACCCAACACCCACCCCTGCCACCCCACACATATATACACACATAACTAGGGACTGCCTCTGGGTTTCCTTCTAACTTTCACGCCCTTTCTGGCTTCTTTTTATTTTTTATTTTATTTTATTTTAGAGACAGTGTCTCACTTTGTCACCCTCAGTAGAGTGCTGTGGCATCCCAGCTCATTGCAACTTCAAACTCTTGGGCTTATGCGATTCTCTTGCCTCAGCCTCCCGTACAGCTGGGCCTTTCTGGCTTTTTTACTTTCCTCCTTCAACCTAAGACACCTGAGTGAATCAGTTTAATCATGGTCTTGTCAGTGATCGCCCCACATGTGCTTCTTTGCCTCCCAATGTACTCCAGCCTCCACCCATCTGCCCTTAGCCCTTGTGCTTTTATTGCTAAGCAATTATGCAGTAAGATTCCCCAAGTTCAATTTCAGCTTCCTCACAGCCCAAAAGTCCTGTGGTGAGTAGTTTGTTAGATTTTTCTCCAATTTCTCATGGCAGCTATTCCAAACTTCCACCCTTAACTAACCTCCTCTGCAGATCCCTCCTTGGCTTCAGGAGAGGGCGCTGACTCCACGTCACAGGTGTATTGAGAAGGTAGCACTCGGCTGAGCTCAGTGGCTCATGCCTGTAATCCCAGCACTTTGGGAGGCCAAGGCAGGTGCATTGCTTGAGCACAGGAGTTTGAGACCAGCCTGAGCAAAGACAAGATCTGGTCTCCACTAAAAATAGACAAATTAGCCAGACATTGTGGCAGGTGCCTGTAGTCTCAGGTACTTGGGAGGCTGAGGCAAGAGGATGGCTCAAGCCCAGGAGTCTGAGGCCACTGTGAACTGCAATGCCATGGCACTCTAGCCTGGGACAACAGAGTAAGATGCTCAAAAACAGAAAGAAAGAAAAGGAAGCTCTCCATACACTTGGGATGGAAGCCAGAGAACTGCAAAACCCTCTGGCTGAAAGCCTTTTTATCAGGAATTTTAGTATCACCTTCTACTTCCCCCCCCCCACTTCTAGAATTCTTGTCACATAGAATCTCCTTCTAGAAACCTTCACATTTCTTCTGAATTGTCTTAGGAGTTTTCACAGGCAACAGTGGGTCAGTCTGTCCTCCCTACCTGAGTAGAGATGGCTCTGTAGTCTGAGTAGGACCCAATACCATGACTTCTGGCTGGCACATACATTATTGACATTTATTTACACCATCCAACAGCATTTTTGGGTCATCATTTTCTGCTGCCAGCTCCGTTGACGATCCTGCAGGAGCTGTTTCAAGTCTTGAGGGGAAGAACAATACCTGCCCACAGCAATCTCTTCCAAGCCTACCCCATCCTTGGGTTCTCAAAGTTATAGACTTAAAGCATTGGTCATTTAAAATAAATCTAACCCCCCCAAATCTAAACCCCAAGTATGGTTAAAATCATACTTGTACCAGAGGTGCCATATATTTCAATAACAGGACCCTTGGGTGGCTGAGATGTTGACACAGACACTTAGAGATTACAAAAGACTGAATTAGCCGGCTTGGCGCCTATAGCTCTACCGGCTAAGGCGCCAGCCACGTACACCTAAGGTGGCGGGTTCGAATCCCCAGCCCGGACCCGCCAAACAACAATGACGGCTGCAACCAAAAAATAGCCAGGCGTTGTGGTGGGCGCCTATGGTCCCAGCTACTTGGGAGGCAGAGGCAGGAGACTCGCTTGAGCCCAGGAGTTGGAGGTTGCTGTGAGCTGAGATGCCACGGCATTCTACCCAGGGGGACAGCTTGAGGCTCTGTCTCAAAAAAAAAAAAGACTGAATTGGCCATTGCAGCTTTATAGAGGTAAGATGGACTCTTAGCCAATCAGATGCCTTGAGTACACTAAAAATGTAAACATTAGCCAGGTTGGGGTGAAGGTTCCTTCTTGACAGATTTATGTTTCTTATCATCATGAAATTGATTTGGACGAGTATACATTTAAGAAGTTCCCCAACTATAACCTGATTTTTTAACTATGATGGTTTATTGTTATATAACCCTTAATTTTGAGACAATGGTGCCTATTTTAACTTGTTTGGGGGAATTTTATTTCCTCATTCTTCGTTACAGAAAGTTCAGTTTGAATTTCCTTGGCAACATTGTAACTGATTTTTTTTGAGACAGAGAGTCTCACTATGTCACCCTTGGTAGAGTGCTATGGCATCACAGCTCACGGAAACCTCAAACTCTTGGGCTCAAGCGATTCTCTCACCTCAGTCTCCGAAGCAGCTGGGACTACAGGCACCCACCACAACACCCAGCTATATGTGTGTATATATATATATATATATATTTTTTTTTTTTTTCATTGCAGTTGTCATGGTTGTTTGGTAGGCCCAAGCCGGGCTCGAACCCACCAGCTTTCGGGTATGTGTCTGGCACCCTACTCACTGAGCTATGAGTGCTGAGCCATTGTAACTGATATTATTGTATAAAGGAATTGTCAGATTCTCCTGGAATTAGGAAAAATACATCTGTTTTCATACTTTATGGGTTATGGTCATAAAATAAATGATTCTATTAGATTCTTTTTTTTCAGTGGTTACCATGAAAAAATACCAACAAACACAAACGTAGAGGAACGGTACAATGAACACTCACGTACCCATCATCTAGATTCAATGATTACCAAGAATTTGCCCCACTTGCTTCAGAAAAGGGTGAAAAATAGAGTGCTTGCTGGATGCAGTGACTCACTCCTATAATCCTAGCACTTTGGGAGTCTGAGGTGGGCAGATCACCTGAGGCTATTAGTTCCTGACCAGCCAGGGCATCATACTGAAACTCCCCACACACAATACACACCCATCTCTACAAAACTAGAAAAATTAGCCTGCCCAGCGCCCCACACTTGTAGTTCCACCTACCACACAGAGACAGCTATTGTCTCTCCAGGGCAACACCTCAGGGTATTTATACTGTTAATCTTAATTTTTCTTTACTTTTCTGAGTCACTGGTTGTTTGTTTTACTTAATTATTATTGCATAAACAGTATGCACATGTTGTAACCCATCAAACACTATGGGAAAGTTATTGTTTTTTAAGTTCCCAGCCTCTGGCCTGGAGCAGTGGCTCACACCTGTAATCCTGGCACTCTGGGAGGCTGAGGTGGGTAGATAGCTTGAGCTCACCAGTTTGAGACCAGCCTAAGCAAAAGCAAGACCCAGTCTCTATGAAAAATAGAAAAACTGAGGCAAGAGGATCACTTGAGACCAAGAGTTGGAGGTTGTTGTGAGCTATGATGCCATGGCACTCTACCCGAGGCAACTGCTTAAGACTCTGTCTAAAAAAAAATAATAATTAAGTTCCCAGTCTCTTCTTGCCTCTGTGGTGACTAGTGTTAATACTCACAGGTTAGTTTATAATCATTCAATGCTTTTCTTCATATTCATACAGTGGGGTACAAGCATGTTGTGTCAGTTATTAACAGCCTTGTCCCTCTGCTCCAACCTCAGCCCCACTTCATGACGCTGAGATTGTGATTCTGCAAAGCGCATTTCTCCTTTGCACTCTAACAAAAATTTCCCAATTAGGCCCGGCACAGGGGCTTATGCCTGTAATCCCAACACTCTAGGAGGTCAAGGCGGGTGGACTGCCTAAGCTTACAGCTTCAAGACTAGCCTGAGCAAGAGCAAGGCCCCGTCTCTAAAAATAGCTGGACGTTGTGGCAGGCGACTGTAGTCCCAGCTATTAGGGAAGCTAAAACAAGATAATCACTTGAGCCCAAGAGTTTGAGGTTGCTGTGAGCTATGATGCCATGGCACTCTACCAAGGACAACAAAGTGAGACTCTGTCTCAAAAACAAACAAACAGGCTTGGCGCCTGTGGCTCAAGTGGCTAAGGTGCCAGCCACATACACCTAAGGTGACGGGATTGAATCCAGCCCGGGCCTGCCAAACAACAATGATGGCTGCAACCAAAAAAATAGCCAGGCGTTGTGGCAGGCACCTGTGGTCCCTGCTACTTGTGAGGCTGAGGCAGGACACTTGCTTGAGCCCAGGAGTTGGAGGTTGCTGTGAGCTGTGATACCAGAGCACTTTACTCAGGGGGACAGCTTGAGGCTTTGTCTCAAAACAAACAAACAAAAAACCCCAACTATTTTGAAAATACCCTTTGATCATCTATTTGTTCAAATCAGAATTCAAACAGGTGACTAGGTATGGTGGCTCAAACGGGTAATCCTAGCACTTTGGGGAGCAAAGGTGGGATCATCGTTTGAACCCACAAGTTCCAGACCAGCCTTCGCAGCATAGTTAGACCCTGTCTCTGCAAAAAAAAAAAAAAAAAAAAAATCCAAGCAAAGTCTACACTATATTATTTTATTTATTCTGTCTCTTGATTCTCTCTTAATTTATAAGAGTTTCCTCTTTTACTTTTAAGAGATTTTCCCCATATCATTTATTTGTTGAAAAAATCAGGTTGTTGAGCAGAGCCTATAGCTCAGTGAGTAGGGCGCCTGCCCCATATACCAAGGGTGGCAGATTCAAACTCAGCCCCAAACTGCGGCAAAAAATATTGGGGCATTGTGGCTGGCACCTGTAGTCCCAGCTACTAGGGAGGCTGAGGCAAGAGAATCACCTAAGCCCAAGAGCTGGAGGTTGCTGTGAGCTGTGATGCTACAACACTCTACCGAGGGTGACAAAGTAAAACTCTGTCTCTAAAAAAAAGAAAGAAAGAAAAAATCAGATTGTTTGTCCTACAGTATATTCTAGATTCTGGATTTCGCTGATTATTTCCTTGTAATGCTGTTTAACTTGTGACTCTTTTCTGCTTTTTTTTTTTTTTTTTGAGACAGAGTCTCAAGCTGTCACCCTGGGTAGAGGGCTGTGCCATCACAGCTCACAGCAACCTCCAACTCCTGGCCTCAAGTGAGTCGTCTGCCTCTGCCTCCCAAATAGCTGGGACTACAGGCACCCACCACAACGCCCAGCTATTTTTTGGTTGCAGCCATCATTGATGTTTGGTGGGCCCCAGCTGGATTCGAACCTGGCAGCTCATGTGTATGTGGCTGGTGCCTTAGCCACTTGAGCCACAGGCACCAAGCCCTTTCTGCTTATTTTTTACAGACTGAAAGTTAGATGGGTGGCTTGGTGCTTGTAGCACAGTGGTTACGGCACCAGCCACATACACGGAGGGTGGGGGGTTCGAACCTAGCCTGGGCCACCTAAATAACAATGAAAGTTAGATGGAGGTTTCATTATATTTAAGTTTGACTTTTTGTTGTTGTATGTTCTTCACAGGAGGTATGATGTACTTCATATTGTGTTGCATCGAGATATCCTTAATGTCTGGTTGTCCCATGATAATGATATTGAGATTGATGGATGAATTTGAGTATTGTCAAGCCTGATCAAGTCCTTGTGAAGTTCCCTATCAGCCTTTCACCTACTAGTTTCAGCAGCCATGGATGATCATTCCTCGATGCCATTGTTTCACCAGGGTTTGCAAAATGGTGATTTTCTTATTCTACCATTTCTTTTGCATTTCTTAGCTGAAATTTTTCCATAAGGAAGAATCTCACCTCACCAACTATTGATTCATCCTGAAATACAGTTCGTACGGGAAACACAGGATGGCTCCTCTTAAATAGTAGATTAAACCTTTCTAATAGTTTGTATAATATTAGTATTTGGGGCCTTTAAATAATTTGTAGCCATTTTTGTTTTGCTAAAAATAATTTATTCCCTCCAGATTCTCAGCTTCTAAAGTACCAAATTGATGTCACTTCTTTGCTTAAGACCCCTTCTTAGACTACTTTGAGATATCACCTAACTCCAGTAAGATTAGCCCATATCACTAAATCCCAAAACCAGAGATGCTGGAGTGGATGTGGAGAAAAGGGAACACTCCTGCACTGCTGGTGGGAATGTAAACTAGTACGTTCCTTTTGGAAAGACATCTGGAGAACACTTAGAGAACTAAAAATAGACCTGCCGTTTGACCCTGCAATTCCTTTATTAGGTATATTCCCAGAAAAGCAAAAATCGCATTACAGCAAAGATATTTGTATCAGAATGTTTATTGCAGCCCAATTCATAATTGCCAGGTCATGGAAGAAGCCCAAGTGCC